>NC_143578.1:230236397-230536397 GCF_048544385.1 Mastigoproctus giganteus | reverse complement strand
GGTCCATCAGTTAAAGGTTAAGTATTGATATACTCCAGGCAGAATTTAAAATAATAAAAACATTTTCCAGAAATAAAAAACAAAGTTGGGCTCATGATGACAGGACCCATGCAACTGTTTTTGTTACAATTGGGGTGAAATCACTGCTGAGTTAAATAAGGGTGAGAATGAGCAAGGACAGAATTTTTAAGTGACCTGGCTTTAAGAATCCATGCAAAAAAGGTACATTTCTGTCTTATTAGATGCTTGCAGGATTATCTTGTCCTTTAATCTGTTTTCTTGGTCAGCGTGAGTTAAACTGTATATGGGCTTGCATACTCAGGGTCCCGAGCTGAATATCATCATTCTTCTCTTTCTTGGTGATTCCTTTCTACGTCTAACCCTTGCTGTTTCTCTCTCTCTCTCTCTCTCTCTCTCTCTCTCTCTCTCTCTCTCTCTCTCAGGGTAACTCGGAAATTTTTTTGGTTAGTGCAGCATAAACCTCAGGCCTCCTTGCACCATATGGCTAATAATAATAACTAGGGAGCTCCATCTCCTGCTCACTTTGTTTGCCAACCCCACAGCATGCTTTTCTACATAATATGTAGAGGTATGACAGAGTAAGTCAAATCTTTTCTACGTAAAAGATATACCTGTCAAAATGCACTGATCGATATCTAATCAGGAAATGACCTATGTAATTATTTACCTGTGCATTTGTAGCGTGCGGCATTCTCAAGGTAATATAAATATCACTATGTAATTATTTACCTGGTTTACATAGGCCACTTAGGAAAAGGCCTGGTAAAAACTCAGATATTGGATACTACTCCAAACTTCGACTAAAAGTTTGGAGTAGTATCCAAAGTATCCAATTTGGGGAGTACAACGTCTACAGAAAGGATAGACAGGATAGGAAGGGGGGAGGGGTTATGCTATTAGTTAAGAAACACATAAAAACCAAGGAAGTGAAGCCAGTCGACATCGCTGGACAGTGCAGTGTTGAGTCAGTTTGGTGTGACATAAGCATTGGGAGATCAAAATTGAGAGTAGGAGTGTGCTATAGGCCTAATGACTCTGATGAGTATAATAAGGAACTGTACAGGGAAATAGAGTGGGCCAGTAAATCAGAGAGTCTTATAATGGGAGATTTTAATTTCCCAGATATTGACTGGAATTTGGGGGCTGGTTACTCACACACTAGCAGGGCTTTTGTGGATTTATTGGATGATTGTTTTCTACATCAGCATGTTCGGGAGGCAACTAGAGGGAGTAATACTCTTGATTTGATTATCAGCAGTGATTCTTCATGCATTAAGAATCTGCAGATAAATGAACCACTAGGTGGCAGTGATCACAGTATGCTGAAGTGGGATTTACTGAAAGAGGTAACTACCATTAGGGGTAAAGGGAAGGGTTATTGCTTCCATAAAGGCGACTACGATGGACTGAGACAGTATTTAAATTCTATACAGTGGGACCAACTGATGATGTTACCAACAGCAAATTCAAAATGGGAAGCATTCAAAGAACTTATCTTGGAAGCTACTAGGTTTTACATACCAACTAAGAAATATTGTTCAAGGTTTAGGCCAAAATGGATGTCAGATGAACTAATGAGGCATATGGCAGAGAAGAAAAATGCATGGGATACTTACAAATTAACACATGACACAGAAGCCTATGATAGATACAAGTTGATATGCAACCAAGTTACAAAGGAGGTTAGGCAGGCGAAGGCAGATTACGAGAAATCCTTGGCAAGGGATGCAAAGAAAAACAGCAAAGAGTTCTTTACTTATGTAAACTCTAGAAGGAAGGGGATGAATCAGATTGGTCCACTCGATATTGATGGGTCAACTGTTGATGATCCTGCTCAGGTAGCTAACAAACTAAATGAATATTTTGCATCGACATTCACACATGAGGAGTTATTCAGCAAGGGGAATGCCAGAGGTGTATTCAACTCTAGCAGTAAGCTACAGAATCTTGAAATAACTGGGAGTAAAGTGGAGGAGAAACTGTTGAAGATAAACACAAGAAAGGCACCCGGGGTGGATGGGATCTATCCAGTTATATTAAAGGAGGCAGCAAAGGAAGTAAGCAAACCCTTAGCCATAATTATGAGAGCTTCCTTGGACTCAGGGGAGGTACCCATAGACTGGAAATGTGCAAATGTGACCCCAATTCACAAAGGAGGATCAAAGGCTAACACAAGTAATTATAGACCTGTGAGCTTAACTTCTGTTCCAGGAAAATTAATGGAGGCACTGGTTAAAGAAGCACTGCAGGATCATTTAGACAAGACTTCAGTTATAGCTCAGACACAGCATGGTTTTGTTAAGGGGAAGTCTTGCCTGACCAACTTGATTGGATACTATGATGCAGTCACAAAAGAACTGGATGCAGGGAATAACTTTGATATTATATACTTGGATCTTAGAAAGGCTTTTGATACTGTTGCACATGGAAGACTGCTACACAAATTGGAGCAGTGTGACATTGGAGGCAAATTGCTGCTATGGATAAAGGGGTGGTTGAGGGGGAGAAGACAGAGAGTGGTAATCAATGGACACTGCTCATCGTGGACTAATGTTATTAGTGGAGTCCCTCAGGGCTCAGTGTTGGGTCCATTATTGTTTTCTGTATTTATAAATGATATTGATGATGGTATATCAAGCTTAATGTCCAAGTTTGCAGATGATACAAAGGTTGGCAGGGTTGTCAAGGACACTACTGACACTATGCTGCTGCAACAGGATCTGGAAAGGTTGAGCAGATGGGCTGAGAGGTGGCAAATGAAGTTTAACATTGACAAATGTAAAGTACTACACATGGGAAAAAGCAACCCCAGAGCAACGTATCAACTCTGTGGTACTACACTGACAGTGGTAGAGAATGAAAGGGACTTGGGGGTGATTGTGCAGGCAGATATGAAGTTCTCTGAGCAGTGCAGACGGGCTGCAAGAGTAGCTCATGGAGTATTGTCAATGATATACAGGAATTTTTCCAGCAGGGATAAGGAGGTGATTATTCCATTGTATAAGGCAATGGTCAGGCCACACCTAGAGTACTGTATACAGGTCTGGAGGCCTCATTTCAAGAAGGATGTAGAGCTGCTGGAACGAGTACAGAGAAGGGCAACAAGATTAGTGAATGGAACAAAGGGGTGCTCTTACGAAGAAAGGCTTAAGTTTTGCAAATTACAGTGTCTGGAGACTAGGCACCAGCGAGGTGATCTGATAGAGGTGTATAAAGCCTTGAATGGTTTAAGCATGCTCAATGCTGATGGGATTCTTCCTCTAGCTCAGAAAAATCACCTGAGAGGGCATAAATTCAAATTGAGGAGGGACAGATGTAGGATAGACGTGCGGAAATTTGCCTTTAGCCAGCGGGTGGTTGGTTGGTGGAACAGACTTCCATCCCTTGTGGTGGAGGTTGATAGCCTAAATAAGTTTAAGGCTCAGCTGGACAGGTATTTTGAACGAACAGAGGGGTGAAGTGGAAGTGGGTTTTTTTTTTTTTTTTTTTTTTGGCTGATGCTGCATAAGCTTGCTTTCTTGCATCAAATGCCTCTACTAATGCTAATGCTAATGCTAAAGTCAGGAAGAAGGCAGGGATTGGCAGGTGCTGCTCACTATTTTGCCCCTCCCCCCTTTCCTCCTAGGTTGACATGCCTAAGGTGTTTATCACCCACTCGCCACTGTTTTAAAATCAGGAACTCGTTTTCCAATTTTAAAGCAGAAAGCATCGAGGAGGGGGGGTGCTTAGCTAAGCTAAGCACCCCCCCCTCCTCGATGACACAAAACAGAAACAAAATGCACAATAATCACCCAATCACTCCATTCTATGACCACGCCCACTGTGTGGAGACAAGTGGTTACCCAAATAATAGATTTTAGCCAAAGGCCTTTTGCTTCGGGTTCCATAATGCATAAGGAATATTGTTGCATCCAAAAGAGCAGGACTAAAATATTTAACTGAAATATTTACAAACTATATAAATATTTAAAATATTTACAAAATACTAAACTATTTACAAATATGCAATATTCATTAATATACAAAAAACGGTACAATGGAACATCAAGTGTTAGACAGTGAAGCATGTGAAAAAGGTTGGTGAATGTTATGGAGGCAGTTGACAATAATTAATTGTATTTGTAGTGACATAATTGCCTTCTCCCACTGGCTTGAATAAATAACCCTAGGAGGAAAACTTTTTAATGTACAGAGAGATAATATAATTATGGTCTTTAATGTCACACCACAACAAACTTGCCTTTGCAATCACTTGCTCTGATATTGTAATATTTCCAAGCAGATGGCCTTGCAAAAAGGTTAATCAACCATTTTCTTAAAAGATGAGACTGCTATGGCATCCTATTTCATAACTAACTGGTCCCTTATTAGATGGCAGGTTGTTTCTAGCGGCAAAACACTTATAAAGAAGTTGTTCTATGTGAGCTGCCATGCAGCATACGAAATCAGTTTTCAGAATTGTAATATAGCTAAAGTTATCTGTTTAAAGTAGTACAACGCCAGAGAAGGTCATTACAAAAGCAAGTTTGTTTTGCTCTGAGAACTGACCATTGCATTATCCATACAGTTTAAATCCTACTGGCCATAGAAACAAATAAAAGGACAAAGGAATTTAAGATATTTTAATATACAGGGTGTTTCAGTTAAACGTTTCAGAACTTCTAAGAGGGGTAGGGTACATCCTGACAACTCGAAATCATATAGCAATGTGGGATCGGAAATGCTTTCCTGAAGCGGTGTTGTACACAGAAGCACCATAAAAAGAAAAGAGACCGTAAGTGAGAAATCGTTTTAATAATATATGAAAAGAAGCAAAAGGTACATGGATTAAAGTAAGTGTTCGAAGTTTCTTCCACGGGCTACAATGCACGCCTCACATCTCCGACGCATGGACATCCGAACATTCTGGAATACTCCAGGCGAATTTCGAATTTCTTCGGCAGCTACTGCGATTCTTGCAACCAGCTCCTCAGCATTGTCAACAGGGGTGTCATAAACTAGCGATTTCATATGACCCCAGAAATAAAAATCAAGACATGATAGGTCGGGTGACCGAGCAGGCCAACGCACGGGACCACCACGTCCGATCCACTGTTGACCAAATGTGACATCCAGGTAGTTACGAACATCTCCGCTATAATGGGCAGGGGCTCCATCGTGTTGGAACCACATTGTCTGTTGCGTCGATGCAGAAATCTGTTCATCTCTCAAAAGTTGTGGCAATACTTGCTGCAGAAAGATCAAGTAGATAGGTCTGGTTAGACGACACGGTAACAGGTAAGGTCCGATGAGGTGATCTCCCATAATACCGGCCCATACATTGACCGAAAATCGAATCTGTGCTGCACGACGTCGTATTGCATGCGGGTTCTCGACCGCCCAGATATGGTCGTTATGCGTGTTGAAAATTCCTTCCTTTGTGAAGGAATTTTCACGGTCATATGAAATCGCTAGTTTATGACACTCCTGTTGACAATGCTGAGGAGCTGGTTGCAAGAATCGCAGTAGCTGCCGAAGAAATTCGAAATTCGCCTGGAGTATTCCAGAATGTTCGGATGTCCATGCGTCGGAGATGTGAGGCGTGCATTGTAGCCCGTGGAAGAAACTTCGAACACTTACTTTAATCCATGTACCTTTTGCTTCTTTTCATGTATTATTAAAACGATTTCTCACTTACGGTCTCTTTTCTTTATGGTGCTTCTGTGTACAACACCGCTTCAGGAAAGCATTTCCGACCCCACATTGCTATATGATTTCGAGTTGTCAGGATGTACCCTACCCCTCTTAGAAGTTCTGAAACGTTTAACTGAAACACCCTGTATATTGAAATGTATGCCTCTAAAACTGCTCAGCCACTAAGCATATTTCTCAAAATTCTGAAAAATTTTACATCACTTCTCAAACCCCAAAGGTGCCACATTTTAAAGAGTTTACTGTAATTTTAATTGTAATTACATATTTACTGGTTATTGCTTACTGGTTTTTTGTTGTTTAGTGTATCAAACAGAAGAGATGAGGGACCAAATGCCATGAGGTCATTTTCCCCAGTTGTAGATGACTGTTTATACACCCAGCCATAAAGAAATCCTTGTTCCAAAAAATCAACATCATCAATTGACATAACGTTGCATTTCTTGTCTGAAACAGAAACAGAATTCATAAGTTTTTAACAATTAAACTAATTATTTAATAAAACAAGGTATCTAAAAAAAATCATTGTTATAAAAATGAATATAATAAAAAAAAGTTAGGAGTTCAATTTCATTAATGCTTGAACTATTGTGCCACTAAATATGGCACAATAGTTAATTGTGCCAATCATTACATAACGTTTGAAACCCCTAGACACTTCAAATAAGTTCCTTCACAATGCCTAGTTTCCAACCACTACAATTTGCAAAACTCGAGTCTCTGTTTGCAAGAATAGCCTTTTGTGCCTCTATCTAATCTTACTGCCCTTCTGTACAGCCTTTGTAACAGATCTATATCCTTTTTTCCTTTTATATCCACTGACAAGTGAAGCCAATGATTAACATCACTTTTATTGCAGTGAATAACCCAGTTAACAAAGGGGTGTGCATTTTTTGTGGTAGCATTAGTGAATAAATTTGGCTGGAACATATTGGAATGTTAATCTAGTAAATAAGTTTACTATTTTAAATTAATTTTGTTACTTAAATTAAGCCCAAAGCATTCCAGTCATTAACCTTCAAGGAAAAAAGAAAATCCAAACGTTAAGATGTTCATTGCCAACTAAAAGTTTGAAAAAATTATCTTAAAATTTGTAATCAATTGTGGTATCTGAATAGTATTAGCATTAGCAGTGGCAAAAGATGCAAGAAAGCAAGCTTATATGGCATCAGCAAAAAAAAAAAAAAAAAAAAAAAAGACACCTTCAGTTTCACCTATTCATTCCCTCCAATAGTTTCTTTTGTTCTTCCTTGAATTTATTTAAACTATCAACTTTCACAACAACAGATGGAAATTTGTTTCAGCAATCAACCAACCACTGACTAAAGGCAAACTTTCGCACATCTATTCTGCAACCGTCCTTCCTCAATTTAAATTTGTGCTACTTCGTGAGTGTGGCCTGATCAAGAGGAAGAATCCCATCAGTACAGAGCTTGCTCAATCCATTCAAAGCCTTAAACACCTCAATCAGATGCCCTCGCAGGTTCCTAATCTCCAGCTGCAATTTGGAGAACTGAAGTCTTTCTTGGTAAGAGCACACCCCCCCTTTGTTCTGCTCACTAATTTCATCATTACCCTTTATTGTACTCGTTCTGGCAGCTCCACATCCTTCCTAAAATGAGGCCTCCAGACCTGCATGCAGTATTCAAGACATGGCCTAACCTTTGTCTTATACAATGGGATAATTACCTCCTTATACACAAGAAAAATTCTTGTATATTATTGACAAAACCACATAAGCTGTCCTAGCAGCCTGTCTACATTTCTCAGAGAACTTCATATCTAACTGCACAATCCTCAAGGTCTTTTTCATTTTCCACTACCCTGAGTTTAGTATCACACAGTTGGATACTGTGTGATACTGCAGTATTTTGCATTTGTCAATGTTAAACTTAAATTGTCATTTCTCAGCCCATTTGCCTAACTTTTACAGATCCTGTTGCAGTAACATTCTATCATTCCTACTATTAACCACCCTGCCAACCTTTGTATCATCTGCAGACTGGAACACTAAGCCTAATATGCCTTCATCAATATCATTGATAAATATGGAAAACAACAAGGGTCCCAACACCAAACCCTGGGGGTCCTCCACTAATAACATTAGTCCACGAAGAGCAATGTCCATTGATTACCACTCTCTGTCTTCCCGTACTTAACTATCCCTGTATCCAAAGCACAACTTACCCTTATTGTCATACTGCTCCAATTTGTACAGCATTTTATGTGCAACAGTATCAAAAGCTTTCATGAAACCCAAGCATACGATATCAAAATTATTTTTTGCATCTAGTTCCTTTGTGACCACATCATAGTATCCAATCAAAGTGATCAGACAAGATTTCCCGTTAACAAACCCATGCTGTGTCTGAACTATAATTGAAGTCTTGTCTAAGTGCTCCTGCATTGCTTCTTTAACCAGAGACCTCATTATTCTCCCCACAACTGAAGTTAAACCAACAGGTCTGTAATTACTCATGTCACCTTTGATCGCCCTTTATGAATTGGAGATACATTTGCACATCTCCAGTCTGTGGGGACCTCCTCTGAATCCAAGGATGCTCTTGTAATTTTGACTAAGAGTTCGCTTACTTCTTTTACTGCCTCCCTTAATATAACTGCATAGATCCCATCCACCCCAGGTGCCTTTCTTACTTTCAACTTCAAGACCATTGTAAATAATTATGACAAAAGTTATTACAAGATCATTTAGCTCCCTGTTAGAGTTTGATAAACTTCCAGCATACCCTTCCCTAAAGAATTGCTCATGTGTGAATGTAAATTGGGATATCAGAGACGTGGTGTCACACAGATATAAGGGATGCAGAACTGCAATTTGGGGAGTACAACGTCTACAGAAAGGATAGACAGGATAGGAAGGGGGGAGGGGTTATGCTATTAGTTAAGAAACACATAAAAACTAAGGAAGTGAAGCCAGTCGACATCGCTGGACAGTGCAGTGTTGAGTCAGTTTGGTGTGACATAAGCATTGGGAGATCAAAATTGAGAGTAGGAGTGTGCTATAGGCCTAATGACTCTGATGAGTATAATAAGGAACTGTACAGGGAAATAGAGTGGGCCAGTAAATCAGAGAGTCTTATAATGGGAGATTTTAATTTCCCAGATATTGACTGGAATTTGGGGGCTGGTTACTCACACACTAGCAGGGCTTTTGTGGATTTATTGGATGATTGTTTTCTACATCAGCATGTTCGGGAGGCAACTAGAGGGAGTAATACTCTTGATTTGATTATCAGCAGTGATTCTTCATGCATTAAGAATCTGCAGATAAATGAACCACTAGGTGGCAGTGATCACAGTGTGCTGAAGTGGGATTTACTGAAAGAGGTAACTACCATTAGGGGTAAAGGGAAGGGTTATTGCTTCCGTAAAGGCGACTACGATGGACTGAGACAGTATTTAAATTCTATACAGTGGGACCAACTGATGATGTTACCAACAGCAAATTCAAAATGGGAAGCATTCAAAGAACTTATCTTGGAAGCTACTAGGCTTTACATACCAACTAAGAAATATTGTTCAAGGTTTAGGCCAAAATGGATGTCAGATGAACTAATGAGGCATATGGCAGAGAAGAAAAATGCATGGGATACTTACAAATTAACACATGACACAGAAGCCTATGATAGATACAAGTTGATATGCAACCAAGTTACAAAGGAGGTTAGGCAGGCGAAGGCAGATTACGAGAAATCCTTGGCAAGGGATGCAAAGAAAAACAGCAAAGAGTTCTTTACTTATGTAAACTCTAGAAGGAAGGGGATGAATCAGATTGGTCCACTTGATATTGATGGGTCAACTGTTGATGATCCTGCTCAGGTAGCTAACAAACTAAATGAATATTTTGCATCGACATTCACACATGAGGAGTTATTCAGCAAGGGGAATGCCAGAGGTGTATTCAACTCTAGCAGTAAGCTACAGAATCTTGAAATAACTGGGAGTAAAGTGGAGGAGAAACTGTTGAAGATAAACACAAGAAAGGCACCCGGGGTGGATGGGATCTATCCAGTTATATTAAAGGAGGCAGCAAAGGAAGTAAGCAAACCCTTAGCCATAATTATGAGAGCTTCCTTGGACTCAGGGGAGGTACCCATAGACTGGAAATGTGCAAATGTGACCCCAATTCACAAAGGAGGATCAAAGGCTGACACAAGTAATTATAGACCTGTGAGCTTAACTTCTGTTCCAGGAAAATTAATGGAGGCACTGGTTAAAGAAGCACTGCAGGATCATTTAGACAAGACTTCAGTTATAGCTCAGACACAGCATGGTTTTGTTAAGGGGAAGTCTTGCCTGACCAACTTGATTGGATACTATGATGCAGTCACAAAAGAACTGGATGCAGGGAATAACTTTGATATTATATACTTGGATCTTAGAAAGGCTTTTGATACTGTTGCACATGGAAGACTGCTACACAAATTGGAGCAGTGTGACATTAGAGGCAAATTGCTGCTATGGATAAAGGGGTGGTTGAGGGGGAGAAGACAGAGAGTGGTAATCAATGGACACTGCTCATCGTGGACTAATGTTATTAGTGGAGTCCCTCAGGGCTCAGTGTTGGGTCCATTATTGTTTTCTGTATTTATAAATGATATTGATGATGGTATATCAAGCTTAATGTCCAAGTTTGCAGATGATACAAAGGTTGGCAGGGTTGTCAAGGACACTACTGACACTATGCTGCTGCAACAGGATCTGGAAAGGTTGAGCAGATGGGCTGAGAGGTGGCAAATGAAGTTTAACATTGACAAATGTAAAGTACTACACATGGGAAACAGCAACCCCAGAGCAACGTATCAACTCTGTGGTACTACACTGACAGTGGTAGAGAATGAAAGGGACTTGGGGGTGATTGTGCAGGCAGATATGAAGTTCTCTGAGCAGTGCAGACGGGCTGCAAGAGTAGCTCATGGAGTATTGTCAATGATATACAGGAATTTTTCCAGCAGGGATAAGGAGGTGATTATTCCATTGTATAAGGCAATGGTCAGGCCACACCTAGAGTACTGTATACAGGTCTGGAGGCCTCATTTCAAGAAGGACGTAGAGCTGCTGGAACGAGTACAGAGAAGGGCAACAAGATTAGTGAATGGAACAAAGGGGTGCTCTTACAAAGAAAGGCTTAAGTTTTGCAAATTACAGTGTCTGGAGACTAAGCACCAGCGAGGTGATCTGATAGAGGTGTATAAAGCCTTGAATGGTTTAAGCATGCTCAATGCTGATGGGATTCTTCCTCTAGCTCAGAAAAATCACCTGAGAGGGCATAAATTCAAATTGAGGAAAGACAGATGTAGGATAGATGTGCGGAAATTTGCCTTTAGCCAGCGGGTGGTTGGTAGGTGGAACAGACTTCCATCCCTTGTCGTGGAAGTTGATAGCCTAAATAATTTTAAGGCTCAGCTGGACAGGTATTTTGAACGAACAGAGGGGTGAAGTGGAAGTGGGTTTTTTTTTTTTTTTTTTTTCTTTTTTTTTTGGCTGATGCTGCATAAGCTTGCTTTCTTGCATCAAATGCCTCTACTAATGCTAATGCTAATGCTAAATACAGAATACTCATTCAGTTTGTCAGCAACCTGAATGAGATTATCAACAACGAAACCATCAATATCAAGTGGACCAATTTGATTCATCCCCTTCCTTCTAGTTTTTACATAAGTAAAGAAGTTTTTGCTGTTTTTCTTTGTGTCCTTCACCAAAGATTTCTCATTATCTGCATTTGCTTGCCTAACCTCTTTTGTTACTTGCTTAGAGACTAGTTTATGTCCACCACAGTCATCTGTGTAACCTGATAATTTATACGCATTTTGTGCACTTTTCTTCTCTGCACGAGTTTCATCAGTTCATCTGACCTCCATTTAGGCCTATACCTTGAAGAGTATTTCTTAGTTTGTATGAAACACCTAGTAGCTTCTATGATTAATTCCACAAATGCTTCCCATTTAGAATTTGCTAATGGTAACATAATCAGTTGGTCCCACTATATAGAATTTAAAAACTGTCTGTGATGACTGTAATCACCTTTACAAAAGCAAAAATCCCCCCTTTACCCTTGATGGTAGTTATATATAAAAGTAAATCCCAAATAAATACACTGTGCTCGCTATCTAGTGATTCTTTTATCTGCAAATTTTTAATGCATGAATATTATCTCTGCTGATATTCAGATCAAGAGTATTACTCCTTCTTGTTGTCTGAGTAACATGCTGCTATGGAAAACAGTCACCAATAAATCCACAAAAGTATTTCTAGTCTGTGAGTAACCAACCCACACGTTCCAGTCAATATCTGGAAAGTTAAAACTAATGAGAACTGGTATATGATATTAACAAGTGTTGGATAAAAATTATTGACAAAGAGTACATTTAATATATACATTTTTTTGCCAAATAATAGAGCATGAGACCAGCAGCAGAGGAGCAAAATGCATGGGATGTTTATAAATTATCAAATGATAAAGAAGCTTACAACAGGTATAAACTAGTCTGCAATCAAGTCGTAAAGAAGGTTGGACAAGCTAAGGCAGATTGCAAGAGGTTTCTAGCAAGGAAGGCAAAGAAAATAGGAACAATTTCTTTATTTATACAGGGTGATTCACTACCAGTGCGACAAATTTGCAGGAGGTGTAGGGGGCACAAAGACGAATCAGAATCACATAGCATTGCAGGGTCCGAAATGCCTTCATCATGCAGTAGAAGTCGTTGAACGGGAGGTCGTGTGAACAGCGATCCCGCTGGAAGTCAGCATTTGCGAACCGGTTCCCGAGGCAGTAGGATGGACGAGTATTCAAACGTTTCCCGCCCAGGCATGCTCCTCATCATACGATTTTTGCACGTGTGCACAGAAGGTTACGTGAGACTGGTTGTTTCACGAGAGGTACCATGAATCGAGAGCGAAGACAACGAATCGACGAGGACGCCAGACAATGAGGAGAATGTCCTACGTCTTGCAGAAGGCAATCCGAGTACGAGTACTCGAGCAATAGGCCAACGATTGGGTATTTCCCAATCCACTGTATGGAGGATACTGTCAACAAACCAAATGAGTTCATACCATCTGCAACATGTCCAATCATTAGAGCCTGCAGATTATCCACTCCAGAGGACTTTTGCTACTTGGTTTCTTCAACAGAAACGGTTCGCAAATGCTGACTTCCAGCAGGATCGCTGTTCACGCGACCTCCCATTCAACGTCCTCTACCGCATGACGAAGGCATTTCGGACCCTGCAATGCTATGTGATTCCGATTCGTCTTTGTGCCCCCTACACCTCCTGCAAGTTTGTCGCACTGGTAGTGAATCATCCTGTATAAACAAAAGAAGGAAATTGATGAATCATATTAGTATTAGCCATGACAAATGATGCAAGAAAGCAAGCTTAGAGAGAGCAACAGCCAAAAAAAAAAAAAAACTACTCAGTCACCCATCCACCCCTTCAATGATTTGTCTAGTTCTTCCTAAAATTCATTCAAACTACCCACTTCTACAATAACAGATATAAGTTTGTTCCAACTAACAATCATCTGCTGCCTGAAGGGCAGTGTATAGTTGAATCAATGATTTTGCATCTAAGTTATGAGGAATTTTTTAGGGATGAGGATATGAGGAAGTATTTCAAATTTCAGGGGAGCTAAATGATTTTGTAATAACTGAGAGTAAAGTGAAAAAGAAATTAAATTGTTGAGGCTTGATGTAAATAAGGCTTGGTTATTTGGTTTTTTTTAGGAGCATTAGCAACTAAGGCCATATTGCTCCGGGGATATGCGGTGGTCATTCCCTGACCTTTCCGCATCCTCCGTATTTGGTGGTCACAGGCTCGAACTCCGGTCTAATCAAAAAGCGTGCGCTACGCACTGCTGCTCCTGCCCACCTGGCTATGGAGGTACCTGTAAATAAGGCACCAGGGGCAGATGGGATCTATCCAATTATATTGAGAGGGAGACAAAAGATATCAGCAAACCTTTATCCATAATTATGAGAACATCCTGGAATTTGGAGGAGGCCCCAATGGACTGGAGATGAGTGAATGTACCTCCAGTTCACAAAGGGGAGATTAAAGGATGAAGTGATGCAGAAAAATAATAGTCACTGGTTAAAGAAGTAATACAGGACCGTCTAAACAGGAATGCAGTTATACTGCAGTTGCAGCATGGATTTTTTAAGAGCAATCTTGACTGATGGATCTGATTGGATACTATGATGCAGTAACAAAGGAATTGAATGAAAAAAATAATTTTGATATCACATACTTTGGTTTCAGAAAAGGTTCTGATACTGTTGCACAGAAAAGACTGCTAAACAAATTGAAGCTGCATAGCATTATGAGCAAGTTATTGCTATGTATAAAGAGATGGTTGAGCAGGAAAAGACAGCAGATGATACAAATATTGGCAGAGTGGTAAATGACAGTAATCATGATATGCAACAAGATCTGGAAAAATTACGAAGCTGGAGCAAGAAGTGGCATTTGAAGTTTAATATTGACAAACACAGATGTGTAGCAGTAATCCAAATATGTGGTACCACATTCAAGGTTGTTTGTTGTTTGTGTTTGTTATTTGGTTTTTAGGAGCATTAGCAACTAAGGCCATATTGCTCCGGGGAGATGCAGTGGTCATTCCCTGACCTTTCCGCATCCTCCGTATTTGGTGGGCACGGGCTCGAACCCCAGTCTAATCAAGAAGCGTGTGCTATGCACTGCTGCTCCTGCCCACCTGGCTATGGAGGTGCCCACACATTCAAGGTATGGAGAACGAAAAAGACTTGGGTGTAATTGTGCAGTCAGACATGAGGTTTCTGAGCACGGTGGACAAGATGCCAGGTCAGCTCTTGATGTTTGTCAATGATGTGCAGGAATTTCACCAGTAGGGATAAGAAGATGACTTTCTTATTGCAAAAGGCATTGGTTAGACCACACCTCGAGTACTGCATACAAGTCTGGAAATCTCATTTTAGGAAGGATGTGTATCTGTTGGAACAAGTACAGAAAAAGGCAACAAGATTAGTGAGGGGGAACAAAAGGTACTCCTACCAAGAAAGGCTTCAGTTCTGCAAATTACAGCATCTGGAAAGTAGGCACCTGTGAGGAGATTTAATTGAGGAGTTTGAGGATTTGAATATATTGAATAAGCAAAATTGGCATCTCCCAGACAACACACACGAGGGAGCATAAATTTAAATTAAGGAAGGATGGTTGCAAGATAGATAAGCAAATATTTTCTTTCAGCAGCAGGTAGTTGACTGTTGAAACAAATTTCCATCTTTTTGTGGAAGTGGCCAGCAATAAATTTAAGGAAGAACTAGACAATTATTAGAAGAATTGGACAGGATATGGGAAGTGATTTTTTTTTGACTGATGTTCTGTAGGCCTGCTTACATATCATTTGCCATTAGCCACTACTAATATTAATCAGCATTACAGTTGTCAGTATCTTCCAATTTGAGTGGCGCCTCTGTAGCCAGGTGGGCATGAGCAGCAGTGAATAGCACACGCTTCTTGATTAGACCGGGGTTCGAGCCCATGACCACCAAATACGGAGGATGTGGAAAGGTCAGGGAATGACCACTGTATAACCCTGGAGCAATATGGCCTTAATTGCTAATGCTCCTAAATAAACAAAATAACAACAACAACCAATTTGAGCATAAGGATAGAATACAGGCTCAACTGTGACATTCAGCCCTATATGTTCTCAAACATTATTCCAGGAACAGAGCCAGCCCAAACTCCAGCATTCAGGTTCAATGATTACAAATTCATAAAAAAAAATTTGAGTTACCTGCAAAAACTGCAAGCTGATAATGTAATTTTGACATTACTCATCTATAAAATTTTTAGGCATCCTATATTTAATATACACAATAAATAAATCAAAAAATACAACAATTTAAATGTAAATAATAAAATACAAATATAAGAAAGCATAAAGCTTTAAAACTTGTATAAGGCAATGACCCCTTGTATAAGGCAATGGTCAGGCCACACCTTGAGTACTGCATATAGGTCTGGAGGCCTCATTTTAGGAAGGATGTAGAGCTGCTGGAACGAGTACAGAGAAGGGCAACAAGGTTAGTGAATGGCACAAAGGGTTGCTGTTACCAAGATAGGCTTAATTGTAGCTTCTGAAGACTAGGCACCTGCGAGGTGATATAATTGAGGTATATAAGGCCTTGAATGGTTTGAGCAAGCTCAATACTGGTGAGATTCTTCCTCTTGCTCAGATTACTCATGTGAGAGGACATAAATTCAAATTGAGGAAAGACAATTGTAGAATAGATGTGCAGAAATTTGCCTTGCAGGTGGTTGAGGCAGAGCTAGACAAACATTTGGAGTGAATGGATGGGTGAAATGGGAAGGTTTTTTTTTTTTTTTTTTTGGCTGATACTATATAAGCTTGCTTTCTTGTATCATATGTCTCTACTAATGACTAATGAAAATGAAATAAAAATTACAACCGGTCTATCTAGCCCTAGAATACCATAAAACTGTTGTTGTTGCAATAAAATTATTGCAGTAGCATACTTTGATGACTGTCATTAACCACCCTGCCAACCTTTGTATCATCTGCAAACTTAGTTGTTTGTTTGTTATTTGGTTTTTAGGAGCATTAGCAACTAAGGCCATATTGCTCTGGGGATATGCGGTGGTCATTCCCTGACCTTAACATATCCTCCATATTTGGTGGTCAAGGGCCCAAACCTCGGTCTAACCAAGAAGCGTGTGCTATGCACTGCTGCTCCTGCCCACCTGGCTACAGAGGCGCCTGCAAACTTAGACATTAACTCTGATATACCTTCATCATTATCAAGAACAAATACTGAAAACAACAATGGGCCCAAAATTGAACCACGGGGGACTACAGTAATAACATTAATCAACGAAGAGCAGTGTCCACTGATTACCACTTTGTCTTCTCCCACTGAACCATCCTTTTATCCATTGTAGCAACTAGCCTTTATACCATACTGCTCTAATTTGTACAGTAGTCTTCCATGAGCAACAGTATCAAAAGCTTTCCTGAAATCCAAGTATATGATATCAAAATTATTTTTTGCATCCAGTTCCTTTGTTACTGGATCATAGTATCCAATTAAATTGATCAGACAAGGTCACCCCCCTTGACAAACTCATGCTGTGACTGAAATATAACTGCACTCCTGTCTAGATGGTCCTGCATTACTTCTGCAGCTAGTGACTCTATTATTTTCCCTAGAAAAGAAGTTAAGTTAACAGGTCTGTAATTACTCAAGTTACCCTTTGGGCAGTTTTTTTGAGTAATTTGTGCATCTACTCCATAAACACAGCTGCAACTCTTAATATCTAGTGCTGATAATGTTTTATTTGAATTCTATGCTGCAAAGTCCAGAAATGTGTGTTAATTATCGCACTATTAGGAAAAATTCATGATTAAGTTAAACCTAAATTATATGCACATGGTGATTGTCATATCATGTATAGTTATTGACAGAATGTTCACTTTACTGCCATATGGTTTCCTCCAATCAGTAATGCTTTTTTTTTTTTTTTTTTTTGTAGTTGTTGGCGCATAGGCTTCTGTGGCCATAATGCACCTCCCAAGGTTTTTGCAGTACTTTTATCCAAGCCTGAGGCGGGAATCGAACCCGCGACCTTTGGGTTGCCAGGCAAGCACTTTACCCACCCGGCTAGCCCGGTCGGCCCAATCAGTAATGCTCTCTGGCTTTAAGACACTGATGTATCATCTGAAATCAAACTATTGACGCGTGCAATTCACATTTCATGCAGTGAGTGATCCTGTTATTGACAAGCTGGCGTCTAATTGTAACATTCATTAAAGCACATTGTTTTTAAATTTGCATTTACTCACTGACAGGTCTAAAGGGAGTTTTAATTTAAAAAATTAATTTAAAATGTTTTTAATACAGAACATGGATTTTCCACAGCTTTGTTCAGCAAAAACTAAAAATAAAAGTCGCATCAATAAAATGAACCATTTTGAATTATTTTTTGTTGATTTTTCAACTTTTTGCATCCACAGAGGTATTTCAAATTTTTTGCATGCCTAACTCAGGTGTAATTTTATGTTTTGCATTTAACAGTTGCCCGGTGAGCAAAAGCATCTATGTGTATTTTTATTTTAGGTAATTCCCATTCCAATTTGACACCTTCAAGGCACCAATGACAGGTATCTAATTTTTTTGTAGATCTTTGGTTTCATAAGCTAAAAATGAATAGCTGACAAAAATAAAGATGTTCCCGTTGCATTTGCCATATGTCACATGGATATCTGTATTTCAATCCAGATATCAGTGATCTTGAAAATTCAAAAAAATACAATATTATTATTGGTTTCTCTCATTTATTTTTGTTCAACACTTTTTAACTGAGTTTAGCATATCATAATTAAGAGATCCTCATTTTCAATTTAGTAGAAAAGCTAAAGGAAGTGAAAAACAATATTATTGATACTATTGTTTAACATGGTATGGACATATAAAACAGATGCAGGAAACCAGATATCCAAAGGCTATTCTGGAATGGATGCCTCCAGGAAAAAGGAGAAGAAGAAGACCTAGGAGGACATGGATGGATAGAGTATGGGAGTGCATGACAGCCCGAGGTTTAACCGACCACGACACCTTGAACGGCACTTTATGGTGGGAAAAAATTCCTACCAAAAATTAACTTGTAGTCTGAGGAAACCCATTATAAATGGAAATGCTCCTCTTGAAGAAGAAGAAAAGTTAAAAATTATTTTTTTATAAATCAGACAAAAAGGAATGTCTCACAGATGCCATATGTCCTTGTTAAATTGAGGGCATGAGTAACGGAAAGGCAATACTCTTTGTAAATAAAATTATTTATTCCCAAAAATAGTTTTTTTTTTTTAAATTTCACAAACAATAGCATTAGTACCTATTAATTTATCAGTAGTTTTATATGATTAAAGACAGATTTAAAAAAATAAATAAATGTACACGAATTATAAGCGCAGCTTAATTCAATTAATAATTATTAAAGTTCTATAACTTACCTTCAACTTTTACGAACTGATTTGTTTGCCCAAAAAAATAGTAAAAATCAGATATTTTTGAACTGTACATTGCATTAACATGTCCTACACTCTCAAAAAAGTTATAATATTCTTGTATGTAGGCACTTGCATTCTATTTGAAAAAAAAAAATAATAATAAATAAATATTTAAATGATTTAAAAATAACTATTTATACAATAAAATTAGATAACCTATAATAAAATTCCTTTTATAAAATTTAACTACTTAGTGAACACAAAAAATTTTAAAATTTATGCTATATGCAATTTATCATTACTTCCTATAACAACATTTTCTGATATATAATGCTTGATTATTAGGTTTTTTGTTTTTCTTTTCCTATTAATGAAAACTTTTTCTCTTCAAAACATATTTATACTGTTAGGAAGCTTATAATATAATCAGATATTAAATTTACCATTCAATAATTTTTAGGAAATAAATAACAAAAAAGGAAAGTGAGTTTTAATACCGATATTGCCCAAACAGTGCAAGGAAGCCACTTTTGCCACACAAACCAGAAAAAAAAAAACTTCCATATTTCTTTCTTCATGTGCCCTCATGGGTAGCACAGTTGGTAGAATCACTGTCCTCCCCATATGGGGTGGAAAAGACCTGAGTTCAAATCCCATCAATGATGTGAAGAATTTTAATGGGCTTCTTTCACAACATGGATGAGTTACTTAGTCTCGAGTGAGGGTAGCATGGTTATTTCGTCCCAAAAACTTGAGTGTTTCATTCAGCAAAGATCAATTAACCACAGAACCCATGGAGTTTAGAGACATATTATATAGGGTGCAATATGGACTAACTTGCTGATGTGCCTAGAACCATACAACAAACAAAACAAATCTTCGGGTAGATACTGATTCCCACCTGGCCTTTCAATTCCTCAAAGCTATTGATCTCAACTGTCAACGAAAGCAACTTATTCCATGATTAATTTGTCTCTATCATCAACTTAGAGAAATAGAATGGACAAGCAACCCAGAATGTCTCATAATGGGGAATTTTAACTTACCATATGTTGATTGGAATTTGTGGGTTGGTCAATCACACACTAGCAAGAGTTTTGTGGATTTCTTGGATGACTGTATACTACAGCAGTATTTTAAAGAGGCAACAATAAGAAGCAATACTCTTGATTTGGTTATCAGCAGTGATTCTTCATGCATTAAGAATGTGCAGGTAAAAGACCAACTGGGTGGTATAGATCACAATGTACTAATGTCCAATTTAATTAAAGACATAACATTGTCAAGGGTAAAGGGAAGGGCTTTTCCTTTTGTAAAGGTGATTACAGTGGTCTCGGACAGTTTCTAAATTCTGTACAGTGGGACCAACTGATGATGTTACCAACAGCAAATTCTAAATGGGAAGTATTTAGGAAAGTAATCAAAGAAGCTATTAGGCTTTTCATACCAACAAAGAAATACTCTTCAAGGTATAGGCCTAAATGGTTAGACCTCATCTTGAGTACTGTATACAGGTAAACTGTGTAGGGTTTTTTTTTTTTTTTTTGGCTGATGCTATATAAGCTTGCTTTTTTTTTTTTTTTTTTTTTAATGTAAACCCCAAACACGAGAGGTATTAGAACCTATAGTACTTAGTACTGTGCTTGGGTTGGAGGTTGAGAAGATGAAAGAAGATATGTATTGATATTGGACTTGAACTTCTGTAGACTGTAATTTTCAGGAAATATGTATGAAGGAAGGTTGTTCCAGAAAATGGCAGTTGAATGAATAAACGAGGAAGATAGAAAGTTGGTTCTGTGAGTTTGAAGTTGGACAGTAAATGGATGTTGGCTGGTGGCTGCACATGTTCGGACTGTTTTGAAAGAGAGAGCAGGAATTATAGAAGCCAATTCAGAAGCTGCCCTCTTCTGAATGGAATCAAGAAACCTGAGAGAGGTTTCGGGGGGCACCACCCCAGATGTGGGAACAATATTCCATGGTAGGGTGGATTTGCGATTTGTACAGAATGAACAGGCTGTTTGGAAGAAAAGTAATGCCAAGAGCAAAAGAGAAACCAAGTTTTTTAGATGCAGAGGAAGCAATATTTGTAATGTACTTGTGCCAAGAGAGATTAGAAGCCAAGGTAATCTCAAAAAGAGATATATCATTTTGCCTAGAAATCGGAGTCTCACCAAAGATAAGCATAGGAGCAGAAGAATCCTTTTAGCGAGATATAAAACAAGACTGAGTTTTAGAAGGATTGAAATCAACTAAGTTGTCTTTGCCCCACTGGAGAATTACCTGAAGATCCGCATTTAAGGAACTGGTAGCAGATTTTCGAGAAGTTGAAGCTGACTGAGCAGGGCAAGGTTTCTCAAAATGGAAAGTGGAATGCAATGTGCTATCATCAGTAAAACTATGGATAGGATTTCCAGTCAATGGAAGAAGGTCATTAATATACAAGAGGAAAAGAGTGGGGGAAAGAACTGAACCTTGGGGGACACCAGCATTAGTGGAGAAGTTAGAAGACAGAGAGCCATCTACCATCACCCTCAGTGAGCGATCAGAGAGAAAACTGGATAACCAATTACTAAAAACAGTTGGCAAACCATAAGATGAAAGTTTCTTTGGAAAACCTTTATGCCAAACATGATCAAAAGCCTTTGAGATATCAAGAGCAACTACTTGTGTTTCACCGAACCTTTCCATTGAATTAGTCCATAAATGGGTAAAATAAGCTAGAATACCAACAGTGGATCGACACTGATGGAATCCATACTGGCGATCGTTGATCAGATGGAAGGTTTCTGGGTAGTTTAAGAGTTGGCGGTTAATTGATTTCTCCATTATTTTAGAAAGAGTAGAAATAATTGCAATGGGACGATAATTGGAGGAATAATGGGAGGGATTTGTCACCCCTTTTAGGAACTGGCTAGATATGAGCAAATTCCCAAGCAGAAGGAAAAACACCTTTGGAATAAGAAAGTGAAAAAAGGCAGCAAAGAATAGGAGTAAGTTCAGCACAGATTTTGAGAACAAGTGGAGAAATACCATCAGGACCTGGAGCTTTCTTAGCATCAAGATTCATCAAAATCCTTCTGACATCCTTTTGACGGATGACCACAGGAGGCATTGAATGGAGCATGTTGGGAATGGAGGGAGGTGTTTTACCAAGATCATTAATACATGAGTTGGAAGAAAAATGGGATGCTAGCAGGTCAGCTTTATCCTTGGCTGAAGTGACAACAGAACCATCTGGTTTGGACAGAGGTGGGAGCAGAGATGGGCAAAAGTTGCCGCCAATAACTTTGGCAAGAGACCAGAATGCTCGGCTACCATTAGGGCAAGAAGCAAGTTTTCTACTCTTAGCCTGTTCAAACTCTAGTTTGGACTGATTAGTAATTGCTTTACAATTGTTGCGAGCTTTGGTGTAGGCAGAAAATGAAGCTGAAGAATTAGAAACAAGCCAATTACGATATGCAACATTCTTTCCTTGAAAAGCCTTAGCACATTTATTGGAAAACCAAGGTTTAGATAAAGGACGAGATTTTAAAGAGGAGTGTGGGATAAAGGATTCCATTCCTGCAAGAATAATTTCACTGACATGATCTCAGCAAATGTTGACATCAGAAGTTTTGAAACAGTAATCCGACCATGGAAAAGAAGAAAAAAATCTCGCAGGTCATCCCATTTTGCATTCTTGTAATGCCAAACAACATGAGGTTGGGAACAGCCATTAGATAAAGGCTCCATTGGAGATGAGACAATCACCAAGTTGTGATCTGAAGTGCCTAAAGGACCTCTCACTTCGACCGTGTACTTAGAAGGGTTGTTTGTGAGAAAAAGATCAAGCACATTGGCTGTATGATTAGGATTGTCCGGTATTCTTGTAGGTAAATGAACAATCTGTGCAAGGTCATTAGTAATTGCAAAAGCCTCAGCATCTCGACCAGCTGGGTCGGTGTGACTAGAAAATGGAAGCCAGCTGGAGTTGTGAACATTAAAATCACCAAGGAAAATTATCTCACTGTTAGGAAAGTTGGACTGGAGAAAGTCAAGTTGCAAAGAGAGGAAGTCAAAGAGCTCCAAGTGATTAGTGGAGTTGGGAGAACGGTAGAAACATGAATTTGGCACAATGAGGTAGAGAGATTTTAAGCCAGAGAAGATTGAAGAGAGGAGATTCCAAATTACCAAGTCTGTGACAGGGAATATCAGAACGGACATATGCACAAGTACCACCTTTGAGGCGAAAGGAATCATACAGCGAATAATTTGGGCATCTGAGATGAGCAGTAGTTGAATCAACCGATAACTGAGATTCTGTCAGAAAAAGTACATGGGGTTTGGCAGACTGCAAGTGGAAATGGACATCGTTGCGATTAGAATTGAGACCACGTATATTTGTGAAATGAATTAGGAAGTGTTTGGGAGGTTTAGATCTTTTTGCAGGTATGCTTGCTCTATTAGTTTGACAATTCAGGGTGTATTCAATAGTAAGAAAAATTGGGTGGGACATGCTGTATATGATGTAATGAAATTTTTGGATATGGCGTACACATGGTAAGAAAATACCCAGATCCTTGACATAACGTGGCCTCGACAATGCCCCCCACACACACACACTACTCGGACTCCCTCCAGTCACTATCTGGCAGAGTAGAGGTAGCAAGATTATACACTAGCTGATCCGGAAGCCTCCTGGAGAGTTACCAATAGGTTCAGTCCAGTGTACTAACTAGCGGCCGGCCTGCGAACACCGTTTTAGAGCTGTACCCTCGAAATGTAAGGAATAATGGATCTCGCCACCATGTTCATCATAACCTCAAAAGTCATCAATCATACTGCATGATGGAAGAGATGGGGGTTGACTGGAACTTAGCTCTAGAGACTAAACATGGGTTCCACCACTTCAAGCCTCCAATAAGCAAAGTGGTGATATTGCACCGGTTAATGAGAGTCATCTACCACCTAGTAAATATATAGCATTACGACTACTACTACTACTTTGGAATTTCCAACTTATAAGCAAATGAATTGGATCGATGCATGTGGTGGAAGTAAATCCCACCGCAGCTCACCAATGAGGCTGTCTCAACCATACCAACATGCATAGAACCTCCAGCGGTCCTATGATTAGCATCATCATCATCATCATGCTAATCATAGGACCACTGGAGGTTCTATGCATGTTGGTATGGTTGAGATGGTATGGTTGGTATGATTAGCATACGAAGTCATAAGTAATGAGGTTACGGGTCCAATCCCACACACTGCCATAAAAAATGTATGGACATTGTGAAATGTACCACCAAAAAATTAGCTGCTCTTAAACATGCAGTCTCAGTGAATATGAAAAAAAAAAAAAAAAAATTTGATCCCAGCCTGATACCAACCAATTCATTTACATTGTAAAAAAAAATGGCCCATAAAAATTCCTTGTGTCACGGATGGGATCTGGGACTTCTCCATCTGATATGGGAAGACGGTGATTATACCAACAGTAAGTGAACATTGTCTACAACATGCATGTACCACAATGTTTTGTCAGGTTAGAACTAAGTTGCATCTTCACTCTGACAGGATGTCATCATACATATAAGTGTGGTTGTCACAGCTGCCTCTTATGTTACTTTTAGGACAGTAACCATATTTCAAATATATAATGCAATTAATTAATATTTATATTTTGTAGAATTTCTTTAGTATTTTCTGTTTTTTTTTAATATTTTCTGTTTTTTTTTTAATATTTCTTTAGTATTTTTTCCTATTTTTTTAGTATTTTATATTGTTTTAATATTTCTATTTTTTTTTTTAAATTAATATTTCTGTTAAACCTACCTTTTCCCTTACTGTGAACTCTACTTTTGTAGAAAAGAGAGACTCAAGAAGGCCTGTGTAATCTGGAAAGACTAAAATAAAAAATACAAAAAATTACTATTATATTTAGAAACTATGTATTACAAGAAACTATGTTAAGGATTAAAGCTTTTGCATCTGATATTTTACTAAACATAAGAGAATCCCAAACTCACCAATTTTTGTCAACACTTTGGAATCTGAACCCATACTTTTTTTTCCTGGTTATTCTGGTAAATTAACCTATTATTAAATTTTAATTATTTCAAAGAGACCTATTAAAGGGGGGGGGGACTGTAATTTTCTCTGGATCAAAGCAGCAGTTATGATCCTTAGCTCCCATAAAGAAAAATATTATTTTGACTCCCCCAAACCAAGAGCATTTAAGGGGGTTTTGGGGGGAAAAGCTTATAAATATTGAAATTATTTTGATTTGGGACTATCTTGATTATAATCAATTATAACCTCCCCCAAGGTTCCATCTTTGCCACAACATGAAAAGGAATGTTTATTTTGCTGCCCCTGAGAGCTGGTGGCTAGATTTGAATGTTTCAGACTTCCATGTTAACCCCAGTTCTGGTCTAGTATAACCCTAGTAAATGTCATGTCTTGTATTTATTTTTTTTTATTAGCTACATGGTACAAGGACCATGGTAGTAGAAATCCTAAGTTAATATACTGCCTGGCTGTGGCAAAACTATAAATTATGGGTCCTTATAAGGAACTAACCATTAAGACCTAGCATAAACTAGTTTTGTCACTGCTACCATGCGAAATTGTTTTGGAAAATATTCTCCATATAAGACATTCGTGACTTAGTAAATATTTACATTTGCATTCTGTATAATTATTCAAATAGAAATTATTTCCTAATAAGGTATATTTTAGACATATGCCTAATGAGGCATAAGTCTAAAACGCTGGTAATTTCTGTTACTCATTGTAACTGTTACAAAACTTCCCTAGTTTCGAAAACAACGATTCAAAATAAACATTACTTTGAATCGTTGAATAGAACACCATTTGCTCGTATGAGCCCCACCACGAAAACCGCCCCAGTACAACTTTTTACATGTTTACATCTGTTTAATTGGAATATGCATGGTAAAAACTTTTTTCTTCATTGCATCATTTTCACCCTATCACTGACGCATTATCATAATTCCATTATATAAAAAAAAAAATATATGCAGGGCAACATTATACTATTCAGATATAGAAAAGGAGAAACCACGAAAACCGCCCCAGTACAACTCTTTACATGTTTACATCTGTTTAATTGGAATATGCATGATAAAAACTTTTTTCTTCATTGCATCATTTTCACCCTATCACTGACGCATTATCATAATTCCATTATATAAAAAAAAAAAAAAAAAAAAATGCAGGGCAACATTATACTATTCAGATATAGAAAAGGAGATGCAATCATCAGATAACTTTTTATTCCGGAATCCTACATCGGTCAAGTTCCCTTGAAGATTTTGGGAGTTTTCCATGATTTTTTTTTCCTTTTTTTTTTTTTTTTTAATATTTATGGTAAAGAATTGTGTCATATTTTGAATTTTCATAGCTTGGGGCTTATAGCCCTTAAATTTTCATTTCAGATATTTTTTTTAAAATTTCTTTTCTGTAATTTTCTGGTTGTAACATTTCGCAATATATATCAGAAAAAGAATTTTCTGTACTGCAGAATTTCTGGGAAGTATTTTAGTTTCCAAAAAAGGAACAAAGAAGAAAATCACATAAATATCTATTTATCTATCATCGAAATGCTTTGTTTCAGAGTTCTTGACCATGAAGGTGATTTACAGCAATCATTTGAAGTCATGATGTCCTTGAGCGGGATGAATGGAACAGGGGTGTCAATGTTCTTAATTATAAAAGGCTGATACTGTTACTGAGTTCGAAAGAAAGGCGATTTCAAAGTGAAGGGAAAGCTTTTATTTTCATTTTCCCTTCCTTCCCCTCCCCTCACTAAGAATGAACGCATTCCGGAGCAACTTTTTGCATCGGCGCGTTTACAAGATGCCCTTTTCGTGTATGTCGCATGCAACAAGGCTCAAGAAACAGGTAGTGAAGACGCATGCTACTTCATGTTTACACAGTGTGCAATAAGTGCTTGTAATTTAGTTCAATAATGTCACCATTAAAATATATGATGGAGTGTGACTGTGTTTGTGACTACTGCTATACGCCAGAAAAATAAAACGACACTTTTAATGATTGACTTTTTAAAGGGATATGATGAAACTGGACTATGAAATGAAGTACAATTAAATAATTGCCTATTATTTATGAATTTGGATCTATTTTGGTATGTCCCCGCAAAACATTCAAAATTTCCTATCAGGTCTGATAATGAGAAAAGAGGCTGGTATGCCCACACATATTATTATTATTATTATTAGCCATATGGTGCAAGGAAGCCCGAGGCTTATGCTGCACCAGGAAAAAAAAATTCCCGAGTTATCCTGAGAGAGAGAGAGAGTGTGTCAAAAGTAGAAGGGAATCACCAAGAAAGAAAAAAATGATGATATCCAGCTCAGGACCCTGGGTGTGCCAAGCCCATACTCACCAAATGTGAGCCCCCAGGATGACTGAAAAAAAGAGTCTAACCATGCTTAGTATTCGTTGCTAGTTGTTGTTGATGTCCTCGTTATCGCTACCACTGATGACTGGAAAAGAGAGCCCTTTAATTTTACATCATTAAATTACATCATCATCATTACATAACATCATAACAGGAGAGACCGCTTCTACGGGAACGGAATACACTTAAATAGAAAGAGTGCAAGAGTGTTTGCTGATGCTATCGAGGCAGGTTAGGTGGATCGGAAAACTGCTAATTTGGAGGGGGGGGGGGGATTCACAGCCTAAAATGATAAAAGTAGCCGCAGGCAGAGGTGAAGGCGATTCTTGCACTATTTCTATTAGAATGAGTAGCCGCCAGGAGAGATGGGTGCTGAGGGTTTCAGGGACTGATGGCAGTCATCGTGGAACAAATAAATACATGGGCTGTGTTAGGGTAACTAAGAATAAGAATAGGTGCGTGTAGTAGAAAGTGTACCAGGACTGGCGTCAAAATGGTCAAACAACTACCCAACGGAAAAACTGAAAAGTTCAGCGAAAGGTTGATGTTAGAGGTGAGCGCCGGGTTCCACGACTCGTATGAGCTATACCAGCAGACGACCCCTATGGCATCCTCTCCTAACCAATTTCATCGGCGTAAAAGATTCGCCTGCTGCAAAGAGCATGCAAGTTGGACGTTAGAAGACTGGAAGGTGTGCTGGTCGGATGAGTCACGTTATTTACTCCACACCGTGGATGGTCGTGTACGGATTTGTCGTCAACAACATGCATGATATCAAAGTGCAAGCTGGTGGAGGCAGTTGTATGGTGTGGGGCATGTTTCATTGGCAGGAACTTCGACCACTTGTGCATGTGAACAATGTATCAGTGGTGTCCGCTTTTTTCAACATAACACCGCTATGTTGCACTTTTTCCCGAATGGCGTTGATGTCTTCCAAGATGACAATGCGCCGAGCCATCGGACACTTCTTGTTGGAATGGCTTGAGGAACACAGTTCTGACTTCCAGAATATCGATTGGCCTCCGAACTCCGCCGATATTAATCCCATATGGGACAATATGGAAAGACATATCAGGCGTCTGGATACACCAATCACCTCCATGTCTGCATTGATGACCGCATTACACACAGCTTGGTTGGCCATTCCTCCCGAACGCTTCCAATATATCTTGTTGAACCAATGCACGTTGAATAGCTGCTGTACTGAGGGTAAAAGCAAGAACTACGAAATATTGGAAAGCTGTTCATAATTCAGCGATCACTAGGTGTACAACATTACAATAATATGAATAGCATTAGCATTAGTAGAGGAATATGATGCAAGAAAGCAGGCTTATTCAGCATCGGCCAAAAAAAACACCACTCCCATTTCACCCCCACGTTCGTTCGAAATACCTGTCCAGCTGAGCATTAAATTTCTTTAGGCTATCAACTTCCACAACAAGTGATGGAAGTCTGTTCCATCAATCAAATACCCGCTGGCTAAAGGCAAATTTCCGCACATCTATCCTACATCTGTCTTTTCTCAATTTGAATTTATGCCCTCTCAGGTGATTATTCTGAGCAAGAGGAAGAATCCCATCGGCAATGAGCATGCTCAAACCATTCAAGGCCATATACACCTCTATCAGATCACCTCGCCGGTGCCTAGTCTCCAGACACTGTAATTTGCAAAACTTAAGCCTTTCTTCGTTAGAGCAACCCTTTGTTCCATTCACTAATCTAGTTGCCCTTCTCTGTACTTGTTCCAGCATCTCTACATCCTTCTTGAAATGAGGCCTCCAGACCTGTATACAGTACTCAGTGTGTGACCTGACCATTGCCTTATACAAAGGGAATAATCACCTCCCTATCCCTGCTAGAAAAATTCCTGTATATCATTGACAAGACACCATGAGCCAACCTTGCAGCTCGTCTGCACTGTCAGAGAACTTCATATCTGCCTCCACCACAATTACCCCCAGGTCATTTTCATTCTCTACCACTGTCAGTGTAGTACCACAGAGTTGATACGTTGCTCTGGGGTTACAGTTTCCCATAGGTAGTACTTTACATTTGTCGATGTTAAACTTCATTTGGCATCTCTCAGCTCATCTGCTCAACCTTTCCAGATCCTGTTGCAACAACCTAGCGTCAGCAGTGTCCTTAACAACCCTGCCAACCTTTGTGTCGTCTGCAAACTTGGATATTAAGCTTGATATACCATCATCAATATCATTTATAAATACAGAAAACAACAATGGACCCAACACTGAACCCTGAGGAACTCCACTATTAACATTAGTCCACGTTGAGCAATGTCCATTGATTACCACTTTCTGTCTTCTGCCACTCAACCATCCCTTTATCCGTAGCAGCAATTTGCCACCAATGCCACACTGCTCCAATTTGTGCAGCAGTCTTCCATGTGCAACAGTATCAAAAGCATTTCTAAGATCCAAATATATAATATCAAAGTTATTCCCTGCATCCAGTTCTTTTGTTGAACCATCCTCAACTGTTGAACCATCAATATCCAGTGGACCAATCTGATTCATCCCTTTCCTTCTAGAGTTTACATAGGTAAAGAACTCTGTTGTTTTTCTTTGCATCCTTTGCCAAGGATTTCTCATAATCTGCCTTTGCCTGCCTAATCTCCTTTGTGACTTGGTTACAGACCAGCTTATATCTATCATAGGCTTCTATGTCACCCATTAATTTATATGTATCCCATGCATTTTTCTTCTCTGCCATATGTCTCATTAGTTCATCTGACATCCATTTAGGCCTAAACCCTGAACAATATTTCTTAGTTGATATGTAAAGCCTGGTAGCTTCCAAGATAAGTTCTTTGAATGCTTCCCATTCTGAATTTGCTGTTGGTAACGTCATCAGTTGGTCCCACTGTATAGAATTTAAATACTGCCTCAGACCATCGTATTCGCCTTTACGAAAACAGTAACCCTTCCCTTTACCCCTGATGGTAGTTACCTCCTTGAGTAAATCCCACTTCTGCACACTGTGATCACTGCCACCTAGTGGTTCCTTTATCTGCAGATTCTTAATGCATGAAGAATCACTACTGATAATCAAATCAAGAGTATTACTGCCTCTAGTTGCCTCCCGAACATGCTGATGTAGAAAACAATCATCCAATAAATCCACAAAAGCCTTGCTAGTATGTAAATGACCAACCCACAAATTCCAGTCAATATCTGGGAAATTAAAATCCCCCATTATAAGATTCTCTGATTTACTGGCCCACTCTATTTCCCTGTACAGTATCTTATTATACTGATCAGAGTCATTAGGCCTATAGCACACTCCTACTCTCAATTTTGATTTCCCTATGCTTATGTCACACCAAACTGACTCGACACTGCACTGTCCAGCGATGTGTTTCTTAACTAATAGCATAACCCCTCCTCCTCCCTTCCTGTCCTGTCTATCCTTTCTATACACATTGTATTCCCCAAATTCCAGTTCTGCATTCCTTATATCTGTGTGACACCACGTCTCTGATATCCCAACAATATCTGCCTTTGATGTTTTGAGCAATACCTCAAATTCATCAAATTTATTTACCAAACTCCTAGCATTGGTGTACATGCAAGTATACATGCACCAGTTCTTATTCTTAGCTACCCTAACACAACCCATGTGTTTACTTGTTCCGCGATGACTCCCAGCAGTCTGAATTATCCTGCATCTTGTTTTCCAGGCTGCTGCTACTCATTTCAATAGAAGCAGTGCAAGAATCACTTTCACCTCTGCCAGTGGCCACTGTTAATCTATTAGTCCTTGTATCCCTCCAAACTAGCAGTTTTCCGACCCACCTAACACTGCCTCGATAGCATCAGCGAACATTCTTGCACCCTTCTATTTAAGTGTATCCCATCCCTGTAGAAGCAGTCTCTCCTGTTAACAAGTACAGACCAGGCTGAAAAAAATTCTACCCCTTGAGCCTTGCACAATCTTACCAGGGCTGAATTGATCGACAAGGCTCTCATCATGTACTTCCTTCTATCGTGTCTGGGCAGAATTGCAGACACCTTCAAATTCAACCCTAATTCACGGCTTTTTTTCAACAGTGACCTGTACTTGTTAAGTAATTCCGCCCGTCTCCTACTCTCAATATCATTAGTGCCAATGTGTACAACTATATCACCTTTTGTGGCCTTAAAAGATGATATCCGCTCTACAACGTCATCAACCTTTGCCCTGGCAGACATATCTTGGTCCTTTTCCACCTATCCTTTTTACAAAGCATGTTTCCCGTTTTACTGACAATGGTGTCACCAACTACTAGTTCCTGTGGGAACTACTAGTTGTAGGAACAACAACTAGCAGTTATAGCTGTGGGAACTAGTAGTTGGGAACTAATAGCACGTCATTACAGTATATCATTACAGTAATATGAAAATATATTTTGATATGCCTCCGCTTTGGTAGTTATACAGTATATGTCACACCGCATATTATACAGTATATGCTTGATGAAGTTAGGTCAAGTTTTGTTGTGCTATTTAGATTATGTTATGATGTATAATAATAACCATAATAATATATTTTTCTATTACTCTAATAATGTGCTGTTCATATTACTGTAATGATATATAAATTTAAATAAATTTTCTGTTTATACTCCAGGACGACCAAACAGTCAGAGGAGTTAACAAGATAGACAGAATACAAGGAACAGCACCGTATTCAGCAGTCACCGGCTTGAACCCCGGTCACTCAAGGCACGTGTACTTATGCATCCGCGCGCCTGACCACTAGGCTACGGCGGCCTTTTATACTGTATAGTGATGTTATATAATGATGATGATGTAATTTAATGATGTAAAATTAAAGGGCTCTCTTTTCCAGTGATCAGTGGTAGCAATAACGAGGACATCAACAACAACTAGCAACGAATACTAAGCATAGTTAGACTCTTTTCCAGTCATCAGTCATATATTGTATAATATGCGTGGCATGCTCTTTGCCAGTTATCAGACCTGATAGCCAATTTTTAATGTTTTGCAGGAGTATACCAAAATTGACCCAAGAATTTTTGATTTTTAACTCTTACTTAATATGATAAGGGCAAATGGATAGAAGCCAACCAGACAGACTGCACATCGTTGTTAAGAGCTGATCAGCTTTTTCAGTTGACAACTTTAGAATGCTTCTTGTGCAAACATGCTCATAATCTTTTATAATAAATAAATTTTCTGTTTATAGTCCGGCTCGACAACCAAGTCAGTAGAGTTTACAATAAACCGTCAATACAAATATTTATCGTATTTAGTAGTCACGGGCTTGAACCCCGGTCCACTCAAGGAACGCGTGCTATACACTCTCGCTCCTGACCACTAGGCTACGTCAGGCCTATTATATTTTTTTAATATACTTTTAAGAAAATTTCCGCAGAAACATACACCGTACTGCCACTTTATTAGGTACACCTACCTAGCAGCGTGTTGAGCCTCCTTTATCATTCAAAGCAGCCTGAATTCATCTAGGCATGGATTGAACAAGATGCTGAAAACGTTGTGCAGGAATAGAGTACCATGCAGACATACGTTTGTCACGCAGTTCCTTGAGATTCGACGGAGGTGTAGGTCTGCAGGGAACAGCCCTTTACAGCTCATTCCAAAGATGTTCAATAGGATTGAGATCCGGGGACTTGAGCAGGCCACTGCAGCAAAGAAAAATCATTGTCATCTTCCTGGAACCATTCCATAGTGATCCAGACTTTGTGCACCAGTGCATCATCCTGCTGGAAGTAACCATCTGACTGAGAATAAACTGTCAACATGAACGGATGCACTTGGTCAGCAACGATGTTTAAGTACGATGTGGCATTCAGACTTGAATCTATGTGTATCAATGGACCCAACGTGTGCCAAGAAAACAATCCTTACACCATAACACTGCTCCCACCACCTTGCACAGTAGTCATCAGACATGAAGACTACTGTGGTTTTGCTGGTGTTGCTATGCCCACAGGAGGCATGCTCTCTTGTTCTTGATTGTACGCGATGTGGCCGCCGGCTGTTGTAGCCCATTCGTGTCAGAGTGCGACTAGTGGTCCGTTGCGATATTTTGTTCTGCGCACCAAGGTTGTATTCTGGCGTATTGTGCGACATTCTGGCCTGTCTGTTTGCTTGCACAATTATAGCCATCCTCCTCTGAGATGCTTTGTCCAGCTTTGTCCGTTTCAGAGATGCTTTGTCCAGCACGTCTTGCACCTACTACCATGCCACGTTCGAAGTCCGTTAGATCACTCCTTTTCCCCATTCTTGCTACGGTTTGTACGCTTAACTGATACTAGAAAGGTTGTTCTGCTGCATTTATATCCACAACTGTGGTCATGGGACTTGCAACATTGTGGGACAAACCATTTATGTGCACAGCAGGGGTGTACCTAATAAAGTGGCAACACTTTATGAGGTCTGAACAAGTGGAAGAATCCCATCAGAATTCAGCGAGCTCAACCCATTCAAGGCCTTATACACCTCAATCAGATCACCTCGCAGGTGCCTAGTCTCCAGCCGGTGCAATTTGCAGAACTTAAGCCTCTCTTGGTAAGAGGATCCCTTCATTCCCCTCACCAATCTTCTCTGTACACGCTCAAGCAAATCTACATCCTTCCTAAAATGAGGCCTCCAGACCTGTACGCTATACTCAGAGCATGGCCTGACCATTGCCTTATACAAATGGATAATCATCTCCTTTTCTCTGCTAGCAAAATTCCTGTATATCATTGACATAAACCCATGACCTGCTCTTGCAGCCGATCTGCATTGCTCAGAAAACTCCATATCTGACTGCACAATTACTCCCAGGGCTTTTTCATTTTCAATAAATAAATAATCTCTATTGATATAACACATTACCAACAGATGGCGAATACCATTCTCATGGCAAGGAGTTTCAATATTATATTTATTAAATATCATCATGTTATAAAAGAAACAGAGCGTCATAAACGTAACTTTACCAACTTGGTAGTAAGTGTAAGAAAGCTTCGTATAATGTAATGTTATTGTTATAAATAAACCATTTGAATTATATAAAGAATGATAAATATTGTCTAAAAAAATTCATTTATTAGAGTTCATTTATAAACTCGAAAAATTTTCTATATTAATAAATATTATAAATGACAGAGGGCGCCCCAGTGGCAGTCGCATTAGAGGCCGTTATGCTATATTCCCCATCTCCACTTCAGAAAATCTGAAACTGCTGCTGGCGAATATAAATAAATGAAAGAAAGCTTTAAATCGATTAATTATTCACATTAAACGAATAATCAATCGATTTAATGTTCAGATATTAGGGAAAGGTAATTCTAATATGAAAACGTATACGTTTTGTCTACTTGCATGATAATTAAATCCATTTGCGATATAATTACTTCATAAATGAATGAAGCATTTTTTTTTCTGTCAATTAATCTAGTTTTATCTTTAAAATGATGAATTTATTACTTGGACAGCTTTTCTATCTAATGCTGAAAATTTTCTAAGATAAATAAAAGAAAGCTTTAACTTACTGTGCTTGAAAATCTATAGTGAAAAGCATTAACCATTAAAAAAGAAAATAGGAGATCTACTGTCCCTCGCATAAAACATCTCACACGGGATTCAAGGATACTGCCATTGCACACTACACTACACTACAACAGTAGTTCCTCCCCTCATCTGATTTACATAGACACAGGCTTACAAATGTGGCACTACAGGGTTATGATTCCAATCTGGTACCGAAGGTTGCAGTAATCTGCAATTGCAGCAGGCTGTCTTTTATTAGTTTTATTAGAATCCAATGGAATCCTGCAACTGGTAAAATTTTTGATGTTTGACAATGTTAAGTCAAACTTTGTATCAACCAGTCCAACATGTCACAGGCAGACAGTAGAAGGTCGACCACATGAGCCTTTTTGAGGTGAACCGGAACAGAAGTAATCACATCTACGAAGCATTTCCATAAAGGCTGAAGAATTTAAGGAATGCTTTCAAACATTCTGTTGTAGGTGATAGAAGTGTAACATCAGTAGGAAACAGATGTAACATCTGTAACATCTACAGATGTAACATCTGTAGGTGATAGAAGTGTAACATCTGTAGTGTGTAACAGCTGTAGGAAAATATTTTGAGTTGGGTTGTGCATTTTTACCAGAATGGGTCCCAATTTTGACGTGGTATCGTGTTCCAATAAAGAAATTTTTAATTGTGATACACTCAGAACTTTTTGGTTGTATTACATAAAATTCTAATTTTAATTATTGGTAGTATAAAAAGAAAATGTCTTGTTTAAAAGTATTTAACCTGGCTTGCAGCCATGATGGGTTGATGACACCTTATGGTTGTTCATAATTCTATATATATATATTTTTTTTTTTCTTAACGTTGTATATATTGTATATACAGGGTGTTTCAGTTAAACGTTTCAGAACTTCTAAGAGAGGTAAGGTACATCCTGACAACTCGAAATCATATAGCAATGTGGGGTCGGAAATGCTTTCCTGAAGCGGTGTTGTACACAGAAGCACCATAAAGAAAAGAGACCGTAAGTGAGAAATCGTTTTAATAATACATGAAAAGAAGCAAAAGGTACATGGATTAAAGTAAGTGTTCGAAGTTTCTTCCACGGGCTACAATGCACTTCTCACATCTCCGACGCATGGACATCCGAACATTCTGGAATACTCCAGGCGAATTTCGAATTTCTTCGGGCTACTGCGATTCTTGCAACCAGCTCCTCAGCATTGTCAACAGGGGTGTCATAAACTAGCGATTTCATATGTCATAAACTAGCGATTTCGTTGAAAATTCCTTCCCTTGTGAAGGAAAGGAATTTTCAACACGCATAACGATCATATCTGGGCGGTCGAGCACCCGCATGCAATACGACGTCGTGCAGCACAGATTCGATTTCCGGTCAATGTATGGGCCGGTATTATGGGAGATCACCTCATCGGACCTTACCTGTTACCGTGTCGTCTAACCGGACCTATCTACTTGATCTTTCTGCAGCAAGTATTGCCACAACGTTTGAGAGATGAACAGATTTCTGCATCGACGCAACAGACAATGTGGTTCCAACACGATGGAGCCCCTGCCCATTATAGCGGAGATGTTCGTAACTACCTGGATGTCACATTTTGTCAACAGTGGCTCGGACGTGGTGGTCCCGTGCGTTGGCCTGCTCGGTCACCCGACCTATCATGTCTTGATTTTTATTTCTGGGGTCATATGAAATCGCTAGTTTATGACACCCCTGTTGACAATGCTGAGGAGCTGGTTGCAAGAATCGCAGTAGCTGCCGAAGAAATTCGAAATTAGCCTGGAGTATTCCAGAATGTTCGGATGTCCATGCGTCGGAGATGTGAGGCGTGCATTGTAGCCCGTGGAAGAAACTTCGAACACTTACTTTAATCCATGTACCTTTTGCTTCTTTTCATGTATTATTAAAACGATTTCTCACTTACGGTCTCTTTTCTTTATGGTGCTTCTGTGTACAACACCGCTTCAGGAAAGCATTTCCGACCCCACATTGCTATATGATTTCGAGTTGTCAGGATGTACCCTACCCCTCTTAGAAGTTCTGAAACGTTTAACTGAAACACCCTGTATATTTAACTTTCTAAAAATGCCTTACTTGGTCTATCTTGTGCTAGAGCCCCAGCATACAGCATAAGAAAAATTATGATCTTCATGCCTCCTGCAAATATGAAATGGAACGTTATTATCAAGAACTATAATCTCTCTACTATTGTTTTTTGACCGATTTTAAAAGTAATACCGTCACATTTTGGCAATATATATTTTTTTATTATTATAAAATAACTTATAAGCATAATGACTGATAATAATAATATACAAAACACGTATCAAGCACTTTTATAATGTTCATTCATGAGCTGAGGTGGTCAATGTAGTAGTGCTGAATGTTAAAAACCTTATTTATGAAGGATGGCCAGTTTTCGGTTGTAAAGATCTGAAGATGAAAATGGAGTAGTATTTCCTTTCAAGCTCAATCTTCTGTCAAAGAATTCTGTCAATTCTTTGACAGAATTCTACAATATATAGTATATTGTAAAAGTATCTATATACGCCTAGGATTTTTTAATAATAAACTATACCCGCCATCCATGGGTAGAAGAAAGATCATATTGAAAGTAAGAAGATCAACAAAATACACTAAATATGTCTCGGCGTTGAACTTTAGCATTAGCATTAGTTGAAGCACATGATGCAAGAAAGCAAGCTTATACAGCGTCAGCCATAAAAAAAAAAAAAAAAAAACTTTCCCATTTCACCCATCCGATCATTCCAAATGTTTGTCTAGTTCAGCCTTAAATTTATTTAAGCTATCAATTTCCACAACAATAGATGGAATCAGTTCCAGCAATCAACTACCCGCTGGCTAAAGGCAAACTTCCGCACATATATTCTACACTGTCTCTCCTCAATTTGAATCTATGCCCACTCAGGTTCTTAATCTGAGCAAGCGGAAGTATCCTGTCAGCATTGAGCCTGCTAAAACCATTCAAGGCCGCCTTATACACCTCGATCAGATCACCTCACAGGTGCATAGTCTCGATGCCACAACTTGCAGACCTTATGCCTTTCTTCGAAAGCGCACTCGTTTGTTCTTCTCACCAATCTTGTTATTCTCTGTACTCGTTCTAGCAATTGTTCATCCTTCCTAAAACGAGGCTTCAAGACCTGTACCTAGTACTCAAGGTGTGGCATGACCATTGCCTTATATAAAGGGATAATCACCTCCTTGTCTCTTCTAGTAAAATTCCTATATACCATTGACAAAACTCCATGACCTGCTCTGGCAGCTTGCTGCACTGCTCAGAGAACTTCATATCTGACTGCACAATTATTACCCCCAGGTATTTTTAATTCTAGATCTCCCTGAGTGTAGTACCACACAGTTGGTACGTTTCTCTTGGGTTACTGCTACCTATATGCAGTACTTTGCATTCGTCAATGTTAAACTTCAGTTGCCACTTCTCAGCCCATCTACCTAACTTTTCTAGATCTTGTTACAGTAGCACACTGTCTTTACTATCATTAAGAACCCTGTCAACCTTAGTATCATCTGTAAACTTGGACATTAAGCCTGATATGCCTTCATTGATATCATTGATAAATACACAAAACAACAATGGGCCCAGTACCGAACCCTGGAGGGACTCCACTAATAACATTAGTCCACATAGAGCAGAGTCCATTTATTTCCACTCTCTGCTGTCTCCCACTCAACCATCCCTTTATCTATTGCAGCAATTTAGCGACATCCCACGGGAGTCATCAATGGAAAACAATGCTTCCAATCTATCAATTAACTATCAATCTATTTGTTCATTTGCGACAAAACTGCAACGCCCTATATTAGTCTTCGCGGATATCACTGTGATTATAATCACCATCCTCCCCACACCGGGTGGAAAAAGCTGAGGTTTGAATCTCTCAACAATTTTATCGAGAATTTTATCGTTTTTTTTCCACTCTGTCACTTTATTGGCAAGGACAGCAGGGTCTCCTTCTCCTAAACTTTTTGTCCATTAAAATGCAAACTGACCAGAGGACATAAGCAATTTACAAACATGATCAAACATGATACACACAGGTAGATGACGTAATTGTGGATGGCCCTAATATGACAAGAAAGACATTCTACATTCAGGGCGGGACATCCCGAGGGTGATAGGGTGCACTGCGCCTAGGCACCAACTTTCAAGGGGCTTAAAAATCTGAAACTTGCACATATGAGGAAAATTTTAAGGGGGGGGGGGAACAAATTGCGATTGGTACCCGAAAGCCACATAGCCTAGGAATGCCCTGCCTACATCAATGGTGGCTGACATCATCACCAAACTGAAATGTCATGGTGCCAATACAGCGTGGAAATATTCAGGTAGACCAGTGAAATTGATGGAAAGAGACAGTATGGAGCTCAGAAGAGTGGCACGTGGATATCGTTAGGCATCGAATACTATCAGCTAGATATTTAGATAGGGTACAGGAAGTGATATTATTAAGGACGAAACGTAAGAAGTCGAATACTATCAACTATATATTCAGATAGGGTACAGGAACTGATATTAGTAAGGACGAAACGTAAGGAGCCGTCTGTCATCTTACGTTTCGTGCTAGGATGGCATCCAGAACGTTGGTTCAACTCCACCTCGTGTCATTGTGATGATACAGACTGTAAAAAGGCCAGTTGTGTGAATACTGTTATGTTCGTGTGTGTCGTGCTTGTTATGTTGTTTCTGGCCCTTTGGCTACCCAAAAGCTAGAAAGTACTTAGAATATGCAACTATAAATAATATGCCTACTGAGGCGATGGGCATTATTACATGTCCGGAGAGAAATAGAATTTACTGCATGCAGGAAAAAAGGAAGGGATGAAGAGGATAAATAAGGAGCTAGAGCGAATATGGCAAGAGCGATGGAGCAGTTCTGACAACCTACTATATTTAGGCCACCCGAATAATTAAATTCATCTGCTGTGCTGTGTCTTATGTCTGTTAATTGCGTGTGTTCTATGGTCGATTTGTCTATTTATTGGACGAAAAACCCCAGTTTCTGGAGGAAAAACCTTGCTATCTAGCAGTCTGACAAGGGGAGGATCACTTATGCCTTTCTGCTGGATGCTTTAACTATCATAAGAAATAAAGGTTGGCCAGAGTTGGGTGTATACGCCGCCATGGTGATTACTGGGCATGGTTTAAAGAAGAGATTAACCAGCTAGGAGTGGAAGATTCAGCACTGTGTGAATGTGATGCCACTGAGAATGTGGAACAAAGGTTAATGGGATGTAAATAGTGTAAATAGAGTTCTGAAACTTGGTTTTATATATATATATATACATGGATTTTAATTGTACATAGAGTTTTTATGTATAGTAGTTTTATAATATACATATGTAAAACTAGAGTGTACGATTACGTGGAATAGACGTTGGAAATAGGCTGAGTGTGGCAGCGCGCTCTCTTCGTCCATGCGGCAAGGAAGCCTAGTGTAAATATGATGCACATAGTTTTAATTAAATTATTATCACTGAGCTAGATAGTAGCGACCCACCTGACCGTGGTTAGGGGCGGTAGCCGATCACTATGTCCAAATAGACAATTTTACTGTGGCTAGGACCAAGAGATCAGTGATATCGTGTTATTTAAAATTGTTTGTAAATTTAGTGTGTTATGAAAAGCGAGCCCCTAACGTGGATGTGCCTATATCGCAGGAAACGTTCTAGGCGTGGAGGGTGGTTTGAAATGAAAAAAAAAAAAAAAAAAAGTTTGTGTATGTCGTGCGTGTTATATTGTTTCTGGCCATTTTGGCTACCCAGAAGCTACGATCACCAGGAAGGCAAGTTCCAAGTAACCTCTGGTGGGAAGGCCAATTCTACCATCTACACTATCTCAATTCGAAACAACTCTATCACAGGAGGTAATGCAAAACCAGTGATAGAGATCGACACCTCGTGGCGTAAGCCAGGCACCGAAGAGGAAAATAATAAATAAAATAGGGACACTTCGGAGGGAAAAATCCGAAGTAGATTCTGACTGTGTACATAGCAATAATTCATTGCCAATGAGTTGAACTGTACATTCTGGCATGGTGCCGTGAAGGGTATTGTATGGTCGTGGTACCTGCGTGTACCGGTGAACTGTACAATAAAGATCTTATTTATTTAGATCTTATTTTATACATGTAGTGATGGAAAATAGTCTTCCTCAGGATCCAGCAGACGCAGTAGTATTGACGGGAACCAGAACAGTAACATAATGCAGAGGAGCAGTAGGAGAAACAGTACAGGAGTAGCAGGAACAGTAATAGGAGCGAAAGTTACGACGGGCAAACACAGTAGAAGCAAAGTCTTGCAAGTATGATTGAGTGGTTTTAGATTGCACCAAAATTTTTTCCTGTCCAGGAGAAAACGCGGGAATTGCTGTTTGAATATTAAATCTGAGATCTTCATACAAAGCACAGTGTACAGTATGTGCGACCAGTCTTTGACACCACTACAGGAACACCATTCAGAATTAGAAAGTCCTAATTTATGGAGTTTGTCATTAAATGGACCGTGACCAGTCAATATAAATGAAGCATCCATATCCAAAGAAAACCAAACTTCCTTTGACTTTCCTAAAAGAAAAGGACATCTGGGAAGAATCTCTTTATGATTGCTCCAAGAGTCGTGGTGTCCCAACTAGTCTGCCAGATGTTTAACAATTCATTGTAACATCTACTTTTTTTTCCTTTTTGGGATCAATATTCAAGTTTAATTCTATATCTGAAATCTTTGCGGGGATAATTTTTTTTAACTCTATAGCAACTCTATAGACCATGATAAGTATGAAGATCCAAAGGAAGAGCCGCTAAGAATCTGTAAAGCTGGATTGAAGACTGTACGACAAACAGGAGTAACTGAAAGTAATGTAGACTTCCGAATGGAAATTTAACATTACTAGCACAATTAAACCAGGCACCAGCAGCAAACAGAACTATAAGAAGAAAAACAGCATGGTAGTAAAGTTGGAGTGTTTTCTTAGAAATACCTCAATTAGAATGAGAAATCGGAATGATAGAACAAGAAAAACTTTTGACTTTAGCAGAAAGATAATTAAGGTGTGGAAAGAAACTGAGCTAGCAATCAATGAGAACGCCAAGGTACTTTCTTTGATTTATGATGGGAATTTGAACACCGTTGAGCCGAATAGAAGGAGGGCTATGTCCCATCGTAACTGGTCCCCAGAATGTTGTAAGGTTGTGATTTGAAATGACGAATCAGAGTATATGGTTTTCTGACCTAATAGCCCTGTATAGGTCTGCCGGATGCTCGCAGAATGTCATTTTTACCAGAATGGATCCTAATTGTGAAATTTGACAAGGTGCTGCCATTGTCTGAGGTTGTTTCTCATGGTTTGGAACACTGTCGTCGTTCCTGGAACAATTAATGCGAGGCGCTATATATTATAATATTTATTATTATTATTTATTTATTTATTAAATCAGAATATTATTAAAATTCTGAACAATTTCGTTCTTCCTACACTGTGACCGCGCTGAAGCCCTGTACAGAAGAAGACGGGACCTGAATGCACATTAGCCACATAATGGCTAGAAGCCAAAATGTGCATAACACCAAAGATGGACTACTAAGCAACCATGAAGATAGACAAAAAATCTGAATGAAGGACGAATAGCAGCTGTTCTGGCGGCCTGAGCCAAGCACTAGCTGGCTCTCCTTTAATATCCCTTCCTGGCAGGAGGACGAGATGACCAGTCGCCTCGCCCCCTGCTACCCCACCTTTCCTTCTGGTGAGGCATGGGCATGCCTCACTGACCACCTGGGGGAATCTCTTCTGTGTCCCCCATACTTCTGCCTTTTCCCCCCAACCTTCTTCCTCCCCTCCCTCACTCTATCTATACACAACGCGAGCGCCCTACACACTAAATTTAATCTAGCAAAAAAATAATCTTCGCCCAGTCTCGGCCTAATTATCCTACGCAATGCCCTACTCCTGCCATATGAATGCATGCACACGTGCTGTATGCAAACATCCAAAGTAATTACGATTGCATGGATGCGTATATATTATGTATCACTGTTGTGTATATGTGCATATATGTGTATGTGTACATAAGTTTTTTTTTTTTTTTTTTAGGTCCTAGCTGCCGAAATCTCAGGAAATTAAGCGGCAGGACCTGCCAGAGTAAATCTTAGTCTACTGGTGTTTCCTGGTCTGCCTCCACGGGGCGAAGGTGGGGCAACGCTGGGCTCCAGCAGGGGTCCAGCGGCTAAATGACCAGATGAACAACGGTACACGACATTACACAGGTACAATACCCACACACTTTTAAACCTCTGGCATTCCCAGGAAACTGGTACACCCACAAAGAAAGCAACGCGGAGATGGGGGAAACCCCTGGGGCCGCATGACAACAATATACCTTACACCTTACACTGTGACCGCTATACAGGGAGGATCCTTTTTTTGTTTCAGCATGACAATACACGTCATATTGCACAGCCTTTAGTGACTCGGTTTGAAGAGATGGGCTTCAAAACATTTTATTGGCCTGCTCAGAGTTCCGACCTTAATCCCATTGAACAACTCTAGTATGAACTGCAACATCAGATTCTAAGCAGGCGAACATTCCTGGAGTAAAGTGAACTAATCGCTGTATTGAAGAAGGAATGAACCAAAATATTGGTTCAAAGTCTATTGATGAAGACACATTATGAGTATACCAAACGTGGGCAGACAGGTTATTAAATATTGTATCAATGAAAGGTTTTGAAACATACAAATGTCCAGTTACTTTTAGAAATATGATGTATTTTTAGGGATAATTCAGATTTAAACTTTTGGTCATCAGTGTAGGGAATACAGACAAAACTGTCTTTGAAGTTACATACTAACAGAGATTCAGTCTTCCACAGATAGTGAAGGGCAAACGAAATATAAATAGTTTCTGAAATATTTCAGAAATCATCTGAAATACGTAGTGTAATTCACACAAGTTATCTTCAAGAATATAATCGGATAAAAGATTTTTAAGAATAAAAAAAATGAAAAATAATTTTCTTTAACATCAGAGGAGGAAGCATCTTGTAGATTTTTGTGGTATCCAATGAGAACCTGCCAGATACTCCAAGACAGGTCTATTACCTCAACGCAGCATGGCCTTAGCTGCTAGTGCACTGTATAAATCTTTGTTGTTTTGTGGAAACCCTTGATCAATTGGAAAATACACTATACAAGTAATTTAATGGAATCTTTCATATTAAAATAACTATCGAAACATTAAAACAGTCTATGAAAACCGATATTACAATCATTATTAATATAAAAATGACAAAGAAGAAAAAATATACATTTCCATCTAAAAGTTTGGAATCATGTTTCATTTTTCTTAATTTTTGAAGTTTTTATTAAAATGGGACCAACTGGGTTACCAATTTTTATTAACATATTTTCTATTATGTATTAAAATAAAAACACTGAAGTAATATATAAAAAATTTCTAAAATATTTGTAAATATTCCAGAAAGGTTTAGAAGACACCCGAATGCGATAGAACATTGTAGAATATTCCTGAACGTTGTAGATGATTCTAAAATAATCTAGAATGTGATTATTGTTTCAATATTATAGAAGATTGTAGCTGATTCTAGAGTTTTGCAATAATATAAATTGAGGAGTAAGAGAGCTGAAACTTGCACATATTGGCCATGAATTTCGTTGTGTGTGTGGGGGGGGGGAGTTAATTTTTCAAGGAGTGCTATATAAGGAGTAAGAGAATTAAAGAAGTATGTATATAAATATATATATTTATATACATAAAAAAAAAAATATATATATATATATATATATATATATATATATATATATAGTTGTTGTTGTTATGGTTTGGCGACTGTTTTCGTGGTATGCTCTTGGGTTCTATGATAACCGTTAATCAACGGCTAGATGAAACGCCCACCTTTCTATCATGTTTCTAAAACCAGTTATCAGGTTGCTAACTAGTTTTAGGAACATGACAATGAATTCTCCGTCCTCCCATGGCTGCCCAACTCACCGATCTCAATCCAATTGAGCATGTTTGGGATCTACGGGAAAAGGTATGCTACAACCATCCACCTGACAATGTGCGGGTATTGCTGGACACACTGTGGTAGCACTACCACAGGAAACATTGCTCAACGCATGGTTAGCACTATAACAGGATACCCTGCATGACCTTGTGGAGTCCATGACAAGACATGTACAGGCTGTATTACGGGAAAAAGGTGCCTCCACGATTAGGTAGGTGTTGATAATGCAAAGCCAACTGAAGTGTGTATTTCCTTTCTTTTTATAATATAAATGATTATATTATGATTTGCCCATATATAAGTAAATTTTGGGTCTCTATAGCAGCTAGGAGACGGGGAGAGTCCCGGCCTGCAGCTTCCTCCAGACAAATAGCATCTGACATCATGGAATAATCACTTCTTTACCCCCTAGTAACAAAATTCTTGTTCGTCATGGATAGAGGCCATTCTGCTGTCTTGCAGTCTACTTGCATTATTTAGGGAACGACATTTTAGATTGTGTGATTAATCTTATATATTTTTCTTTTTTCAAAATAATAAATTAATCTAGAAACAATTAATCTAAATATGGAACGCTGTATTTCGGTTTATGCAAAGTGAGGGGGGAGGAGGAATCACAGGATGCGAGACACCTGAATACTGACACAATGGTGGGGGAGGGAACCTAAAACATTTCTTAAATGGTTTACAGTAGAGTAGGAAAAGAAGGAAGGGGAACCAATCCACCTGGCTCCTGGATACTACTGCGTGATCCTATATTTACTGACGCTGTACTTAACTGTTAGTCTTTGAGCTGTTTGAATAATTTGTCTAGGTCTGCTAAAGTATCCTATAATAGTTGCTTTTAAATCGTCGATAAACTTTGACATTACACTCTAAACTTTTTATGAAGGCGATTGAAAATGAAATCAACCCATATATAAATAATTAAAATTTATTAATTCTTTTACTTTTATATTATGCACTCAAGTAATTACAATAACTATAATGATAATAAGTGATCAAAAATTTTTCATGATTTATTGCAAATTTCTCTGACTTGGTGGTCGTGTCGAAGTATAAACAAGAACATTCGTGACTGCCATAACGGCTTCATCATGAACAAACCGATATGGATGAGTTTGTGTAAGCGTAACCTTATAACTACTGCTCTACATGCGGAGGTTTACAGTGTTGCCATCGATGTGGTATATAAGAATTGCATATGGCTACCAAAATGAGAGACACTAGCTATTTCATTTTGTTTTTCGTCAATTTTGAAAAAACTCTGTATTTTTATTAACGTTATTAATGAATATCAAAAACAATAAGGACTGAACTTAATGAGACCCCACTTGTAACTACCGTCCATGATTGTTGTTTCTGCCATTTATCCATCCTTTTAATGACTATAGTACCTTCCCACTAATGGCAACCTAGTTCATTTTATACACCAGTTGTTCATGTGGAACCACGTCAAAGCCTTACAAAAAAGTCTAAATAGTCTATGTCAAAATTATTCTTTGTACCCACTTATTTTTTGGCAATTTTATAATAGTTCATCGGTCAAGTCGTATATTATTTCCTTTTAACAAACTAAAATCGAAATGGACGACCAAAATACTGGTAAAATTGGTATCACAAGAGAATAAACTGGTTTGTAATTAGGTTACTCAGGGAGTGAGACAGGCTAATACAGATGAAAGCATTTTGACAGAGGCCCAAGAAAGATAAAGGAGTATTGCGTAAGGGAACACTAAAAGAAAAGGAATGAACCGCATTGGCCCACTAGAAGTGACGAGTCTTTGTATCTATTGTATATTGTATCAGGGTGTAACAGGGTGTTACAGTGAATAAAGGGATGGTTAACTGGTAGCAAATATAGGGTGATATTAAATGGGCGGTGCACTGAATGGATCAACATTATGAATGGACTTCTCAGAGTATTGAAAGGGGGGTCTCGCTGTTTTAAACTTTCATTAATGATATTGATAATACGATATGATAAGATTCATGACAGTATTCATGTCAAAATTTGCTCTCATATTAAGTTGGGCAGGATTGTTAACAGGATGTGCTGCTGCAGTACAACAGACACCAGTAAATGCGAACACATTGCAGTGCAGTCAGTAAAAGCACAGTAACTGCTATTTTTTGTTTGTTTGATTTGGCACTAAAATAATAAGAAATGGTAGATGGCGGTTAAGTTTTAATGCTAATAAATGTAAGATTCTGCATATGGGTCACAGTAATTCCAAATTAAATTATCAACTTGAGGGTAGGGGAAATATCGTTGTTGAAAAGGATATAAAATTATCTCAATAGCATAAACTATGGCTGCAAGGACACAGCAGAGTATTCTACTATTAGTACATAGGAATTTTGATAAAACAGAGATAAAGAGGCAATCATTCACCTTACAAACCAATGGGGCAGACCACCTCTTGAATACTTATATATACGGGTCTGGAAGCCTCATTTCAGAAAAGATATCGACTTGCTTGAAAGACAGTTGTATATGCAAGAGATACAGAAAGTGACTTCAGTTCTGTAAACTGCAAATTTTAGAAACTAGAATATGTTCTGGGATCTCATTAACGGGTTTAAGATCATAAAAGAGCAAGCAGACTTAGAGACAGAGGCGTATTTTCTCTTTCTAGGGAGATTCAAACACGGGGCCATATGGATATAAGGAAATTAACTAATCTCATTATAGGCCTGTACAGTCAAAGAGTAAACAAAACAAGTTAACCACCTAGCCTTCTAGCGGAAGTGCTGGATTTAGGCATACGCTAAATGACATTGTCATTTAGCATACGCTAAGTCGCAATGACCCAAGTCATTTAGCATACGCTAAATGACTTGGGGCATTGTCATTTCATTTTGTAAGCAATAAATCTGCAAACTCCAAAATCTGTATATTTTTGGGTTTCACCATATCTAAATACGTCCCTTAAAAACAGAGAACGTGTGTAGATTTAATGAGAGATTAGATGTAATAATAATAATAAGCTAGCGAGGAAATACCAGTTGATCAAAGAAGGTGTACCGTATTACAATTAGGAACCCCAGGCCGTAATAGAAAACCCCAACCCACAAGTTGTACTGGAACCGCGCCATAATAACGGACAGCAGAGCGGATATAACTCTTGTCGACAGGAAGGAAAAGCTACCCCTCTGATCGATAGCGATGCCCAACACTGGAAACCTCCAGAAAACCCACGCGGAAAAGATTAGGAAGTACACATGATGAACACAAGAGATGTTGCATATGCAACAAGTAATGTCCATCCCCGATCATCATGTCAACCACCGGTATAGTGCCAAAGACCCTACACAAGAGTCTAGCAGCAATAGGTCTCCCAGAGAAAACCTACAAGGAACTCCAGAAAGTCGCAATCCTGAACACCTGTAGGATAGTCAGAGAGTTCCTCGACCAACAGATATAACAACTACCCTGTGCACTTGGCACCAGTACCCGTCAGGGGGTGGAACTTCTCCATCAGGGAGAAATAATATAATAATGATAATAATGGAATGAAATTTTCTTACAGGAAAATTTCGTCTGCTAAAACTTTAAATATCTTATTTCATTGTCAACATTTAAGTTAAGAAATTATACAACAAAAATTGAAATAAGATTGAAGACAACTGTTATTTTATTTATTATTATATTGTCAATTATTTTATTTTTACTAAAAAAGTAATAATATAAACTGACAATTTGCAGAATTTTTTCTTTAATTTCAGGAGATATTTAGAACTTAATTGACAGATTCCCCCTCGATGAGGTCCAGACCTGGATATTATTTATTTCATCCATAACGAAAAATAAATTATTACACAGTTATATTATTTTAATAAACCTCAGTTTGAAACTGCCATCAGTGTAATGAAATACAGTAATTTCAGTCAAGAAGTCAATGATAATTTTTAATAATAACCTACAGACATTTAATCTTACCTTTTTTTTTCCCGAAAACAACCCTAGTTAAACACTTTCCCTGGAACTCTGCTGACTGAAATTCATCAAGTGACTATCAATAGTCCAATAACTGTCGGGTCACCTGAGAAGAAACACCCCTCAGATGATTAAAGAAGTTCGAGAAATCATTTTGCTTTTTTGTGTTGTTTTTATCTTATCATTTCTGTAGATTGCCAATATCTGTTATCTGCATCAGTTAGATAAGTTCCATTTAGTAGTTGGGATTAGAAGACAGGGATAAGAGAAAGGTTAATGCGCTTATCAATTGATAATACCTTCCTTCGTTCATATCTTTACTATTTGTATTATTTAATACTAATTACAGTATTGTTTTCGTGATTTTTTTCAATTTGCAGACCAAATATGTTAATAGGATTGTATTTCTTCTATGTTCTGAATTAAGCAGGACACTCCCGCATTTCGATCCTTTGGTCCACCGAAGGGGTCAGACCTGGAAAAATACTCTTTGCCCCTCTTATTTCTCTCTGTATTTTGGAATATTATCTCGCTTTCAGTTGTATGAATTCACCAGTTATTGATTAGAGATTTTTGGTAGCCGTTGTGAGTATATTTGAAGGCAATTCGGTATATTTCCCTTAAATTAACCTTTCCATTACTATTTTGACCCAGATGATTGGAGGGGGAGGGGGTTAGTGAAAATTCCTTAACTACTTGTCTATTTTTCATAAAAATAAATAAATAACAGTGACTTGAACTGAACTATACAAACAGGTTTAAAAAATTCACATTACGGAATATATAAATTGCCTCTATGATAAATTTCTTTATAAGATGGCGCTTTATAAGTATAGAGAATAAAATTACAGGGGTGTCATCACGACTCAAGAAAACCTGGAAAACTAACTTCATATTAATATCAATAATCCAGTCTAGTGCCATTTTGAGAACAAGAAAATATCAGAAATCCACAAGTATTTTAATCTTCGTCAAGGTTTGATCAAAAAGTTCGGTGAATGAGCTTATAATTCTTGAATGCATAGCGGTAGCTAAAATATTGCAAGCGGTGCTTATACCTCATGAGCATGCGCGCATCGTTTTAAACATGGTACGTGTCAGTGTAGCAGAAAGCTGCTTTGAGTAAACAGTTATTTGTCGCATGAACTAAAACTTTTCGATCAACCTTTGTATTATACGTATATTCATGTTACACTTTATTTGTATTTTATTATCCCTCTGTAAATTTTTTTTTTTTCTTGATGAATAAGGAGTAACGGTTAGGTACTGAATGCAATCTGGGTATATTTTAAAGATGTATTTTTATACCCGTTGTGTGCGAATTTTCCAACTTTGCAATTTAAAAATTCTATGAGGTAGTGACTTCCTCAGAAATCCCGGTTAAATTTCATGATGATTAAAATACTTTTAAAGATTTAAATATATTTAAAATTTTGAACTCTTGAAATTATTGCAATCTTAATTTATGGATTGAATTATAGATCCGGCTTTAAGATATGATTCTGAAAATAATGAACTCTTAATCTCGATAACAATAATATTATTCATATGAAAATTTAAAAATGAAAAATGCTTTGTGTCACTATGCCAGGATATATGTTCATATGCGAGAGAAAGAGAGAGAGAGAGAGATAAATGAAATCGCTTTTATTGAATTTTTTTTTTTTTTGTCTTAAAGTCGGTACATTCAGTGCCAAGTTAATTGAAATAACCATTTGGGACTTTGGCAGTGATTTCGAATATTTGAAACGCCTCTTTCTGATAACAAAAAAAATATATATCTCTTTGAACAAAAGGATAAATACAAATACGCCTGTAATGCATTGTTATTTTTGAGATAACCTTATCAGATGCACCTCTAAGCTTGCAAATTCCTTTATAAAATATATAATTCATAATCTTTGAGCTAAATTTAGAGGCTCCTTTTTAAACAGAAATCTTTAATGCATTTAATACTTGTATAACTCTATTAATAAGTGAACCTTTTATATATAAATATATATATATAGAGGTGTGATTGCATACTTACAAAAACAGAATGAAACTGAATTTTTTTTTTTTTTTTTTTTTTTTGTTCCTACGATGAGCTCCAATAGAGTCCATCACTGCAGAAATCAGCCAGTGAAGATAACGAATATATTCCCATAAATGTCGTTGAAGGCCTCCCCCCCAAAAAAGTAGTGAGATAGGATTACATATGAAAGTGTATGGGAGGAGAATGCCATATGTTCATGAAAGTCTGACATAGAGCCCAGATGATTTTGTGATAAATGAGAGTAAAGTGGAAGAGAAATTGTTGAAGCTTAACATGCAAATAGTACCTGGGGCAGATGGGATCTGTCAAATTATATTAAGGGAGGCAGTAAGGGTATACTTGTGAGAACTTCTTTATTCAGGGAGGTCCCAATAGACTATGAATGTGCAAATGCATCCTCAGTTCACAAAGGGGGAAATCAAAAAGTGACATGAATAATAACATACTTGTCAGCTTAACTTCTGCATCACTAAAAATAATGGAGTCTCTGGCCAAAGAAGTAATGCAAGACCATCTAGACAGGAATGAAATTATAATATATTCACAGCATGGATGACCAATCTGACCAATCTGATTGGATACTATGATGTAGTAACAAAGGAACCGGAGGCAAAAAATAATTTTGATATCATATACTTGGATTTCAGGATAGCTTTTGACACTGATGCACACAAAAGACTGCTATACAAATTGGATCGATGTGGCATTAACGGTAAGTTACTGCACTGAATAAAGGGATGGTTGAGTGGGATAACACAGTGGTTATTAATGGACATTATTAAACTTGCACATCATACAAAGGTTGGCAGGGTGGTTAATGACAGTAATCAAGATAAGTTACTCCAAAAGATCTAAAAAAATTAGGCCAAGGCTCAGAAATGGCAGTTGAAGCTTAACATTGACAAATGAAAAGTAGTGCATATGGGTAGCACTAATCCCAGATTAACATACGAACTGTGTGGTAATATACTCAGCTAGTGGAAAATGAAAAATTCCTGTGGGCAATGTGCAGCCAGATATGAATTTCTCTGAGCAGTGCAGACAGGCTGCCAGGACAGCTCATGGAGTTTTTGTCAATGTTATACTAGAACTTTGCTAGCAGAGATAAAGAGCTGATTATCCCTTTGTACAAGGCCATGGTGGGGGCCGCATCATGAGTACGTTATACATGTCTGCAGGCCCTCATTTTAGGAAGGATATAGATCTGCTGGAAAGTGTGCAGAGGACAATGAAATTGGTGGAGAGAACAAAAGAGTGCACTTACCAAGAAGCTTCAGTTCTGCAAGGTGCAGTGTGGGGAGTCAAGACCCTGCAAGACGATCTGAGCTTTTGAATGGATTGAGCAAGCTCAAAGTTGATGACATTTGTCCTCTTGCTCAGACTACACATGAGGGAAATAAATTCAAATCGACGACGGATCGTTACAGTTTAGATGTACGCAGGGTTGCCTTCAGTGTGAGGGTGGTTGATTTTTGAAACAGCATTCCATCTGCTGTTGTGGAAGCAGTAGTTTGAAATTAAAGAACATTTTTTTTTAAATGAAAACCCTAAATACGAGAGGTATTAGAACATATAGTACTTAGCCGTGCATTGGCAGAATGTTGAGATGTAAGATACTTGTTTACATTATTAGACTTGAATTTCAGTAGATTGTAATTTTCAGGAAATACATATGAAGGAAGGTTGTATCAGAAAACGGAAGTTGGAATGAAAAAATGAGGAAGAAGAAAAGTCGTTTCTGAGAGTTTTAAGTTGGACAGTAAAAGGATATTGACTAGTTGCGGCATGTGTTCTGATTGCTTTGGAAAAGAAAGCCGGAATTACAGAAGCCAATTCAGAAGAACATTGGCCAATGACGTATCTATAGAAAATACATGCAGTAGAAACAGAATGTCTATGTGTGAGAGAGAGAGAGAGAGAGAGAGAGAGAGAGAGAGAGAGAGAGAGAGAGAGAGAGAGAGAGAGAGAGAGAGAGAGAGAGATGAGCCATTAATTAATCTAAGTTCCCCCTTTATATGGAATCTAGAGGCCTGACAGAGGTTTTGGGGGTACTGCCCCAGATGGGAGAACAGTATTCCAAGGTAGGGCGAATTTGCGATTTATACAGAGTGAACAGCAGTTTGGAAGAAAAGTAACGTCGAGAACGAAAGAAAAGAAAACCCAGTTATTTAGATGCAGAGGAAGCAATATTTGTAATGTGTGTATGCTAAGAGAGATTAGAAGTCAGGAAAATCCCCAATAGAGATACATGATGACAGAGAGTGGTGATCAATGGACACTGCTCCTCATGGACTAATGTTATTAGTAGAGATCCCCAGGATTCAGTGCTGGGACCATTATTGTTTTGTGTATTCATGAATGCTATTGATGAAGATATATCGGGCTTAATATCCAAATTTGCAGATGATACAAAAGTTAGCAAGGTGGCTAATGACAGTAAAGACAGTATGCTACTGCAATAGGATCTAGATAAGTTGGGCTGAGAAGTGGCAACTGAAGTTTAACATTAACAAATGCAAAGTACTGCTTATGGGTAGCAGTAACCCAAGAGCAACATAACAACTGTGTGGTACTACGATCAGGAAGTGGAGAGTGAAAAAGACCTGGGGAAACTGTGCAATCAGATATGAAGTTCGCTGAGCAGTGCAGACGGACTGCCAGAGCAGGTCATGGAGTTTTATCAATGATATATAGGAATTTTGCTAGCAGGACAAGGAGTTAACTGTCCCGTTATACAAGGCAATGGTCGGGCCCCACCTTGAATACTGTATACAGGTCTGGAAGCCTCTTTTTAAGAACGATTTAGAGTTGCTAGAACGAGTACAAAGAAGGACAAGATTGGTGAGGGGAACAAAGGGGGTGCTCTCACCAAGAAAGGCTTGCTTAAGTTCTGCAAATTGCAATGTCTGGAGACTAGTCACATGCATAGGTGATCGGATTGAGATGTATGAGCCTTGAATGGGTTGCCCAAGCTCAATGCTGATGGGATTCTTCCTCTTGCTCAGATTACAAACCTCAGGAAGTTAAACCTGAGGGGACATAGATTCAAATCGAGGAAAGACAGTTGTAGAATAGATGTGCGGAAATTTGCTTTTAGCCAGCGGACAGTTGATTGCTGGAACAGATTTCCATCTCTTGTTGTGGAAGTTGATAGCTTAAATAAATTTAAGGCTGAGCTGGATAGGTATTTGGAGTGAATAGTGAATGGATGGGTGAAATTGGAGATTTTTTTTTTTTTTTTTTTTGGCTGCTACTGTATAAGTTTGCTTTCTTTCATCGTATGCCTTAATTAATGCTAACTAATGATCTTGCCTAGAAATCAGAATGCCATTCGAGATAAGCATAGAAGCGAAAGAATCCTTAGTGGATATTTGTGAAGTTGTAGCAGTTTCAGGGCAAGTTTTGTCAAACTGGAAAGTGAAATACAATATGCTATCATCAGCAATACTATGGATATGATTTTCGGTCAATGGAAGAAGGTCATTAATATACAAGAGAAAGACAGTGGGAGAAATAATGAAAGAAACAACACCGACACAACAACGGAAAAACGGTACAGACGGACTTTATTCAAAAATGGCAACATAGCACTGGCTACCATGATACAAATGCATCACTGTCAAATATGGAACAAAGGGAGTAGGTGGTCCTCAGTAGGAGTTATGGCCACCCCTAATTTCGATGCAGGCTTTGCCCCTCCTGTCCATCCTTAGAACAATGTTGTTCATAAGTTCATGCGGTAACATTGTCCGTTACTCTGTCAGCGCCATCTTCAGCTGGTGAACATTTTCTGGTGGGTGTGGACGTGCCACTGGCCGTCTCCTCAGAGCGTCCCACATATGGGATTTCGATGGGATTTAGATTGCTGGAACGGGCAGGCCAATCCATACGAATAATGTCCTCACTTTCCAAAAGCATATCAACAGCTGCAGTGCGATGGGGTGTGGCGTTATCATCCATAAACACGAACTCGGGGCAAATGGTACCTCGGAACAGATGCACATAGGGAAGAATTACTTCAGTACAGTAGAGTGCACCGGTTACAGTACCGCTTTCCAGTATCTTTCCTTTGTGACCACATCATAATATCCAATCAAATTCACCAGACAAGACTTTTCCCTAACAAACCCAGCCTGTGTCTGAAGTACAACTGAAGTCTTATCTAGATGATCCTGCAATGCTTCTTTAACCAATGCCTCCATTACTTTCCCTGGAAAAGAAGTTAAACTTACACGTCTGTAATTACATGTCAGGTAGATATGAAGTTTTCTGAGCAGTGCAGACATGAAGTTTTCTGAGCAGTGCAGACGGGCTGCAAGAGTAGCTCATGGTGTATTGTCGATGATATATAGGAATTTTTCTAGCAGGGATAGGGAGGTGATTATTCCATTGTATAAGGCAATGGTCAGACCACACATAGAGTACTGTATACAGGTCTGGAGGTCTCATTTCAAGAAGGATGTAGAAATGCTGGAACGAATACAGAGAAGGGCAATAAGATTAGTGAATGGAACAAAGGGGTGCTCTTACGAAGAAAGGCTTAAATTTTGCAAATTACGGTGTCTGGAGACTAGGCACCGGCGAGGTGATTTGATAGAGGTGTATAAAGCCTTGAATGGTTTGAGCATGCTCAATGCTGATGGGATTCTTCCTCTTGCTCAGAATAATCACCTGAGAGGGCATAAATTCAAATTGAGAAAAGACGGATGTAGGATAGACGTGAGGAAATTTGCCTTTAGCCAGTTGGTTGGTGGAATAGACTTCCATCCCTTGTCGTGGAAGTTGATAGCCTAAATAAGTTTAAGGCTCAGCTGGACAGGTATTTCGAACGAAGAGAGGGGTGAAGTGGAAGTGGTTATTATTTATTTATTTATTTTTTTTTTTGGCTGCTGCATAAGCTTGCTTTCTTGCATCAAATGCCTCTACTAATCCTAATGCTAATGCCATCCTTTGATCCTCCTTTATGAATCAGGGTCACATTTGCACATCTCCAGTCGATGGGTACTTCCCCTGAGTCCAAGAAAGCTCTCGTAATTATGGCTAAGGGTTTGCTTACTTCCTTTGCTGCCTCCTTGAATATAATTAAATAGATCCCATCCATGTATGTTTCTTATGTTTACCTTCAAAAATTTGTTCTCCACGTTGCCCTGAGTTATTATAAAATTATTTAGCTCACTCCCAGAATTGAGTACACCTCTGGCACCCCCTTCCTGAATAACTCATTTGTAAATTAGATGCAAAATACTCATTCAGTTTGTTAGCTGCCTGAGCAGGATCATCATCAGTTGAATCATCGATATGAATTCGACCAATCCGACTTATCCCCTACCTTCTAGAGTTTACATAAGTAAAGAACTCTTTGCTGTTTATTCTTGCGTCCTTTGCCTAAGACTTCTCTTAGTCTGCCCTTGCCTGCCAAACCAACTTTGTGACTGCAGAATTTCTGCTTCTCTCTCTCTCTCTCTCTCTCTCTCACACACACACACACACACACACACACACACACACACACACACACACACACACACACACACACACACACACACACACACACACACACACAGGGGGTAACTCGGGAATTTTTTTTTTTTTTTTGGCTGGTGCAGCATAAGCCTCAGGCTTCCTTGTACCATATGGCTAATAATAATAATAATAATAATAATAATAATATCTTCCATAAGCTTCTGTCACCTGTTAATTTTTATGAATCCCATGCATTTTTCTTCTCTGTCACATATCTCATTAGTTCATCTGACATCCATTTAGGTCTAAACCTTGAACGATATTTCTTTGTTGATATGAAAAGCCTAGTAGCTTCCATGATTAATTCTTTGAATCACTCAAAGAATTAATCATGGAATATCATCAGTTGGTCCCACATAGACTTTAAATACTGTCTCCGACCTCAATAGTCACCTTTACGAAAGCAAAAACACTTCACTTTACCCCTGATGGTAGTTACCTCTTTGAGTAAATCCCACATCAGCGCATTGTGATCATTGCCGCCTAGTGGTTCCTTTATCTGCAGATTTTTAATGCATAAAGAATCACTACTGATAATCAGATCAAGAGTATTACTCCTTCTGGTTTCCTTCCGAACACGCTGCTGTTGAAAAGAAGGCAATCATCCAATAAATCCACAAAAGCATTGCTACTGAGTGATCAAATCACAAGTTCCAGTCAATATCTGGGAAATTAAAATCTCCCATTATAAGACAATCTGGTTTACTGGAACACTCCATTTCTCTGTACAGTTGTTCATTATATCTATCACAGTCATACTAACAGACATACTATCAGAGTCATACTAACTAAAAGGTAGTCCATTGTCTGTTAGTATTACGATAAAGGCCGCATATTTGCTTCCACCCTTTGTCTAATACTGTAGACAAGTTTGGAAACGCAGTGCCTGATATATTGTCAGGACTAGTCCCCTGATGATATTCCTGGCTATGTATCATCTTTTCATTTACTGTATTCAGATTTTGCCTATTTGCCATCCCTTGATTCGGCCTCTTGATAAAATTGCCGTCCCATATCTGAATACAGTGTTATTTTTTTTATTTATTTGTACATTACTTGCTTCCTTAGTCCCAGTTCATTTTTGTACTAGGTTTTTCAAATTCTTTCACTTTTTCACTTCCAGTTTCTACTATCCCTTAAACTTTTGTTATTTTCTTTTTCTGCTTATTTTGCTTCTTAACAGTTTAATATTACTACTATATATATATATAATATATATATAAATAAATATATATGTTGTTTGTGTGTTTTTTAGGAGCATTAGCAACTAAGGCCATATTGCTCCGGGATATGCGGTGGTCATTCCCTGACCTTTACGCCTCCTCCGTATTTGGTGGTGACGAGCTCGAACCCCGGTCTAATCAAAAAGCGTGTGCTACGCACTGCTGCTCGATCCCACCTGGCTACGGAGGCGCCTAACTAATAATAAATATATATGTATCAGAGTAGTGCAAATATATATATATATATATATATATATATATATATATAGTGTTTTTGTCAAGCAGTTCCTGTGGTTCCCCACAAATCCGCATTCAGTACTCTGTGATGTATGCACAACATTACAAGGCTAGTCAGTGTGGGTTATGTGTGAGTAGTGTGTTGTTTGACTGACCTCTTAGTTACTGAGAGGCCTGATCACCATGGAAGGAGCCTTTCAACATCCGTCCACCGGCACGAGGAGCCGGGCCAGGAAGGTAGAAGGAACGCATGACGGGTTCTCTCCCCACTTGTAAAGCAAGAGAGGAGAGAGGCCAATTTAGAGACACGGAACAAGTTGGATAGGAAAGGTAAGAAAAGGGTAGACAGAGAGTAAGGTTACCCCCCCCCCCACAAGCAGAGGGCCAGATGATCCCACTCCTGTCAGTTGTCCAGCGTCAGCAGAACCCCTTCGATGAGGATTCATCAAGGGTGGTTAAAATCCCACCTGGGGAGTGTCTCAGCAAAAGAGCCCGAAAGCATCTAATCCTACGCCGATGGAGAGGCGGCGTCAGCAAAAAAGCTTCACGGAGAAGAGGTGAAGGCAGGAATCCCATTGGTGTATCCGCTGCTGAGAGAAGTATCGGCGTTGGCAAGAATCTCTTGTGGAAGCTTTGTCAAGGGAAGTTGAGAATCACCTGGTGAAGTCTTCTAGGAGCAGCAGGTAACATGTTGGAGCATTGCAGGAGAAGATGAAGTTACTGTGGATGGACAGGAAGAAAAAAATAATTATAAAATAAAAAAAAAATAGAGGCGGCTCTCGAGTGGCCACATAATAGAAACTTGGTGAATAATAGAAACTTAGCATCCTGTGAAGTAAAGAATCATTACTGTGTTTGGTATATCCTTATGGCTGACAAGTTATTTAATTTCTGGTGTGACTGGCAGTAGGGAAGATAGTCGACAGAATGAGCTGTAGTAGTCATAGGTGTGAGTGATAGTGCCAATTGGTGGTTGTGAGTGATAGCAGCGTCTGTGGAAGACCGCGGTGGCATAGGTTGAGAATGCTTTGTAGGCTTCTGATTCCAATACCCTAGCCTCTGGATGGATTATCGGTGTATTAAGAGCCAGAAGAAGCTGGCTGCGGTGGTCAAGATAGATCGACAGGAGTGCATCACGTGATTCCAGTCCTCTGACTCTCCACAGATGCAAAAAGCAGTCAGCCAGACCAAAGTCGAGAAGCTGCCTTTTAAATGATCCATGGCCAGTCAAAAGAAAGGACGTGTAGACATCAGGATAGAACCAGTTGCAACGTCGTTTATTGAGGAAGGTGACATCAGGAATAAAGAGTTTAGTAATTCACCTGTTAATGAGTTATTCCATCGTGTCTGCCATAGGGAAACCAGTTCAGTCCACACTTTTATTTCAACCTCTTTATTCTTCTTGATGGCATGAGAGAGGCCGAAGTATATGACGTGGAGATCTAGGGGTAGGCATCCAGTAAGAACTTGTAGTGCAGCGGTTGACGTTGTCCAACATGCACGAGTCATTTGCAGCATCATAAGCCGCTGGACCCGAACGATCAGACGTTGAATTCTTACTGTCGTCATTCTGTTATACCACACTGCGGCGCCATATGTGACAATGGGAATAAATATAGCTGTGTAAAGATGTAAAACCCGGCCTTTGAGGGCCCAATCTTCGTGGGTAAAGCGTGCCAGCATGGTAATATGGGCTTTAATTTTCTCTTTGATGGAACATAAGTGGGAATGAAAGTTCCTTGGTCATCCAGTGTAATACTCAGACATTTGACAGCGAGTTGGTTTGAGTTTTGCTCTTTTCAGTAGACACTGAAAGTTTGTTGTTCGCGGCCCACTTGGAAAGGGCAGACAGTACTGCACTGGCCCTGGTTTCAATTGTAGCTCTCGTAGGTCCTTCAACGACGACGACAAGGTCGCCGGCATAAGAAGTTTGTGTGACGTTGGGATATATATTCAGAAGCCAGTCATCCAGGATCATGTTCCTCACTGCTGGACCAAGGCTGGAGCCTTGGGGACAGCCTCTGGTAGGTTGCCAAGTGTTGGAATGGAACTGTGTTTTGATGGTGAGACGTCAGTTATAGAAGTAGCTCTTGAGGCAGTTGAACAGATTCTGAGAGCAATCAGTGGCCCTGACCCTCTGTAGGATGGCCGGCCACCAAACGGTGTCAAAGGCGCCCTTAAAATCTATAAAAATTGCAAAGACATAGGTGGCCTCAGAATCATTTGCAAGTTTCAGAATCGTGGTCAGAGCATCAATTGTGGAACAACTCAGCCTGAACCCGAACTGGAGGAGAGCTGCAAGACCTTTAGTTTCGTATGCAGGCTGGAGGTGAAAGAACAGGAGCAACGATCCAAAAACGTTTGACAGATTCCCCCTCGATGAGGTCCAGACCTGGAACCTTGATCTTGTTGATGGCCATGACCACTTCAGTAAAAGGATCTTCAATAGCGGTAGGTTGGAAGTTTTGGTTGTCGATAGTGACTAGATTATGGAAGTCTGTGTTTAGGGCAGTAGCATCATCTTGGTAAATTAAGTCATCCAGAATTTTGTTCATTGTGTCCAGCCAATTTATTGTCTCAGGAGAGCCATTGTTGCATAGGGAATTGATGTCTGTAGACCTGATTTTGTTCCCGACAAGTTTATGCACCAGGCCCCAAGGGTTCTTCTCTTCTGTCTGTACCAGCGTGCGCCATGAGTTTTGTTTGGCATGGTAATCCTATTGCAATATTCTCTGTGAAGGTCTCTGAATCTTTCCTTGTATTGATCAGCAATGTGGGGAGGTTTAGTTCTGCATTTACGCTGGTGTATTCTACGTACATGCTTGAGATCATTCCGTAGTAAGATCCTGCTACCACCAGGGGGCGGAACTTGGACTTTTAGAATATTTCTTCATCAATGCTTGTGAGACTTTCAGGGGCAATTATTGAACAAAACCCGTTTTTTGGGTGCTATTCATGGAGTGATACCTATTGAGGGCAGAAGGGCTGCAGGTGGCTTCCTGGATGATCTCATAAAAAAAAAAAAAAAATAATATATATATATATATATCACAGTAGTGCAAAAACTTTGGGAGGTGCATTATGGCCACAGAATCCAATGCACAAACAACTTAAAAAAAACACACTTCCCGCAAATATTGTTCCGCTATTCCACGGGTCAACGTATGAAACCTCGCCACCGTGCCCTGCCCTTGTTTCCATCGTTGATTTCATTCGTTTCCTCATAACACCGGTCTTCATCATGTCCTGTCACCGCACTCTTGGTCTCTCCCTTTGTCTTTCCTCCCTTAATTGTAAATCAAACCTTCTTGGCAAACTTCTCTCGTTCATCCTCTTGACATGCCCAAACCTTTCAATCCATTCTGGAGTTTTTGAACCTGAATTCTCTCTCTAAATCACATCATTCCTGATTTTGTCGCCAGAAAGGCGACAAAATCAGAAATCTCATTTCTGCCCCCTGCATTCCTTTTTCATTATCCAAATTTCAGATGAATACATCACAATTGGTATGTAATAGGTCTGACATACAGCCTTCTTTCACTTCGGTGGTATGTTCATGTTCCAGATCAGATGTCTGGCTAAAGAACTTCCCACCAGCTCGTATCCTTATTTCATCTATCACTCACCTTTGTAATGGTGCCTGATACTTGAAGTTACCCATTTTTAGCTCTTTCCCTACCGTCAGGTTCACCACACCTTAGAACCATTACTTCACTCTTCTCCTGACTGAAAACTGGTTCAACTTCATTAGCCATACTAGCCCACATATCTATATCAACTTGCCATTGCACTTATTCCCTGCTCTCTCTACCCACATGCAGATGTAATCTGCGAAGAGCATGACTTCTATCTGGTCTTGTTCAAATTGTTCCGCCACTCTACATTTCTCATAATTCACAGCTATGAACAGTTGTGGTGACAAGACGCCTCCTTGCCTCAAATCTGCTGTTAAACTCTCTGTCAACCCCATCACTGTTCTTACTTTACTGTGTTGGTGTGTAGACATTCTCAATTCTCTCCATAAGGTGTTCCTCTATTCTCAAACCTCCCACTTTCTCTTCATGGTATCTAACACTCTCGTACAGTACCATTCTTCTCTCATTAACTTTTTTTTTTTTTTTTTTTATGTGAACCCCAAACATGAGAGGTATTAGAATCTATAGTACTTAGTACCATGCTTGGGTTGGAGGTTGAGAAGACAAAAGAAGATATTTGTTGACATTGGACTTCAACTTCTTTAGATTGTAATTTTCAGAAAATACATATGAAGGTTGTTCCAGAAAACGGCAGTTGAATGAATAAATGAGGAAGATGAAAAGTTAGTTCTGAGTTTGAAGTTGGACAGTAAATGGATGTTGGCGGCACGTGTTTGGACTGTTTTGAAAGAGCGAGTGGGAATTATAGAAGCCAATTCAGAAGAACAGTGCCCATGGAAGTATCTGTAGAGGCATGCAGCAGAAACAGTACGTCTATGAGAAAGCGAGTGGAGAGACTGTTAGAGATGAATCATTAACCTAACTGCCTTCTTCTGAATGGAATCAAGAAGCCTGAGAGAGGTTTTGGGGGCACCACCCCAGTTGTGAAAACAATATTCCATGGCAGGGTGGATTTGCAATTTTTACAGAGTGAGCAGCTGTTTGGAAGAAAAGTAATGCTGAAAGCGAAAGAGAAAACCCGTTTTTTTAGATGCAGAGGAAGCAATACTTGTAATGTGCTTGTGCCAAGAGAGATTAGAAGTCAGGGTAATCCACAAAAGAGATATATTTTTCCTAGAAATCGGAGTGTCACTAAAGATAAGCATAGGAGCAGAAGAATCCTTTTTGTGAGAAATAAGACAAGACTGAGTTTTAGAAGGGTTGAAATCAACTATGTTGTCATTTCACCCCTGGAGAATTACCTAAAGATCAGCATTTAAGGAATTGGTAGCAGATTTTCGAGAAGTTGAAGCTGATTGAGCAGGACAAGGTTTCTCAAAATGGAAAGTGGAATGCAACGTGCTATCATCGGCAAAACTATGGATAGGATTTCCAGTCAATGGAAGGTCATTATTATACAAGAGGAAAAGAACTGAACCTTGAGGGACACCAGCATTAGTGGAGAAGTTAGAAGACAGAGAGCCATCTACTATCACCCTCTGTGAGCGCTCACAGAGAAAACTGGATAACCAATTACTAAAAACAGTTGGCAAACCATAAGATGGAAGCTTGTTTAGAAGACCTTTATGCCAAACATGATCAAAAGCCTTAGAGATGTCAAGAGCAACTACTTGTGTTTCGCCAAACCTTTCCATTGAATCAGTCCATAAATGGGTAACATAAGCCAGAATATCACCAGTGGATCGACACTGACGGAATCCATACTGGCGATCGTTGATCAGACGGAAGGTTTCTAGGTGGTTTAAGAGTTGGCAGTTAATTGATTTCTCCACTACTTTAGAAAGAGTAGAAGTAATTGCAATGGGACGATAATTGTATGGGGGGGATTTGTCACCCTTTTTAGGAACTGGCTGGATATGAGCAAATTTCCAAGCAGAAGGAAAAACACCTTTGGAATAAAGAAGTGAAAAAAGGCGGCAAAGAATATGAGTAAGTTGAGGAGCACAGGTTTTGAGAACAAGTGGAGAAATACCAGGACCTAAAGCCTTCTTAGCATCAAGATTTTCATATTCACCATTAGGAAGACACAATATGGCCCAAGTAGCCTATGTGGCGTTAAACACAACAACAACAGCATCAAGATTCATCAAAATCCTTGAAATCCTTTTGACGGAAGACCACAGGAAGCACTGAATGGGAGGTGTTTTACCAAGATCATTAATACAGGAGCTGGAACATTAATTACCTCATTAACTACTCTCTTAGCCTCTCCTTTCATGGTTTCATATCTCTTTATTCCCATTTCTGTTCTGGAAATAGCATTAGCATTAGTAGGACCATAAAATGAAAGTTTATACAGCATCAGCCAAAAAAAAAAAAAAAAAAATTCCATTTCACCCCTCCGTCCTTCCGAATGCCTGTCCAGCTGAGCCATAAATTTATTTTTTATTTAGGCTGTCAACTTCCACAAGAAGGGATGGAAGTCTGTTCCACCAATCAACTACCTGATAGCTGAAGGCAAATTGCTACACATCTACTCTACAACCCTTTCCTCAATTTGAATCTATGGCCCCTCAGGTTCTTAATCTGAGCAAGAGGAAAAATCGCATCAGAATTCGGCTTGCTCAACCCATTCAAGGCCCTATACATCTCAATCAGATAATCTTGCATGTGCTACTACTCTCCAGGCACTGCAATTTGCAGAACTTAAGCCTTTCTTGGTAAGGGCACCCCTTCATCTCCCTCAACAATCTTGTTGCCTTTCTTTGTACTCGTTTTAGAATCTCTACATCCTGCCTAAAATGAGACCTCCAGACCTGTACACAGTACTCAAGGTGTGACCCAACCGTTGCCGTGTGCAACAAGATAATCTTGTTGCACACCTTTCTCCTGCTAGCAAAATTCCTATAACAAGACTACACGACCTGGACTGCTCAGAAAACTTCATATCTGACTGTACAATTACCCCAGGCCTTTCATTTTCAACTTGCTTGAGTGTAGTACCACACAGTTGGACGTTTCTCTTGGGTTATTGGTACCCATATGCAGTATTTTGCATTTGTCGGTTACTTCAGTTGCCACTCCTCAGCCCATTTGCCCAACTTATCTAGATACGGCTGGAGCAGCATATTGTCTTTAACCCTGCTAATCTTTGTCATCTGCAAACTTGGGCGTTAAGCCTCATTATTATGACTAGAGGTTCGCTTAACTTCAACAAATTCTTCTCTACTTTGCTGTTATTAGAAAATCACTTAGTTACCTGTTAGCTTGATAAACTTCTGACTTTCCCCTCCTTGAGTAACTTGTGTGAATATAGATGCCAAATACTGTCAGCTACCTGAGCATGATCAATAGTCAACCCATCTATGTTAAGTAGTCCAATTTGATTCATCCCATTCCTTCTAGAGTTCAAAGTAAAGAACTCTTTGATTTCCTTTGGATGCTTTGCCAGATTTCTTATGCCTTCGCCTGCCTAACATCCTTTGTGACTTGATTTTCCTACTTTGTGCCATAGGCTTGTGAATTTACACGATTCCCATTCATTTTTCTTCTCTGCCATGAGCCTCATTAATTCATCTGACATCCACTTAGGCCTAAACTTTGAACAGACTTTCTTAGTCGGTATGAAAAGCCTAGTTCAAATTGAGGAAAGACAGATGTAGGATAGACGTGCAGAAATTTGCCTTTAGCCAGCGGGTGGTTGGTTGGTGGAACAGACTTCCATCCCTTGTGGTGGAGGTTGATAGCCTAAATAAGTTTAAGGCTCAGCTGGACAGGTATTTTGAACGAACAGAGGGGTGAAGTGGAAGTGGGTTTTTTTTTTTTTTTTTTGTTTTTGTTTTTTGGCTGATGCTGCATAAGCTTGTTTTCTTGCATTAAATGCCTCTACTAATGCTAATGCTAAACACGGGGGGGGGGACATATATTAAAACTGAGCAAGGTTGGTTGCAGGGCAGATGAAAAATTGCCCTCAGCCAGTAGGTAATCAATTGTTGGAACAACCTCTCATCTGTTGTAGAGGTGAGTAGTTTGAATAAATTCAAGGAAGAACTAGATAAAATGTTAGATGGGATGGACAGGCAAAATGTGAAGCCAGCTTTTTTTTTTGGATGATGCTGTATAATCTTGTTTTCCTGCATCATTTGTCATTTACTACTATTGCTAATAATAATGTAGTTAATGCCAACAACACTTCCTAAATTAAAATGCATGCCAATTTTACCAATTTGCAAAATAATAATTACAATTCAATTTATGGATGTTGATAGTAAACAAATAAATTTTACCATTTTTTAATGCTCATCGTTTGATACAAAATCTCGTGGCACGGGAAATAACTGGAAAGAACAGCAGCAAAAAAGCAATTAGACAAGAGAATTGCAGTGTGAAACAGCATGTGAATACCCAAAAAGTGCCCTGCAAAATAACCAAAGAACACTGTCGCCATTTTCTGTGGAAAACTTGTTTTAAAAAATTACAAAGACATGGAATTCTCAGCAAAGATGAAGTCACAGCTTGTTTAAAGAATTAAACAAATGGCTGGAAGTTGGATACAGAATTAATAGAAAACGTTTTTTTTAAAATTGTATTTCAGTAGTTTTCATACAATGATATTATGAATCAACAGGGCTTACCTTTATTTTTGATATAGGAAGCTTCTTTGATATAGGAAGCTTATCAAAAATAAAGGTAAGCCCTGTTGATTCATAATATAATAGAATATAGGAAATATCGAGCACTTAGCTCTCTAGTATCAAATGATATTACATATAGCAAACATTGTGTAAGCATAGATTATGATAGTGAACAGAGGCTGAAGAGAATATACCTATTTTCTTTATAATTTAATGAAAATTATATACTTTCTACTTACCTATTTCCATTTTTTTTAAATTTCAGCATACTTTCTTAAAAGTGGCATAACTATATCTCATATAAATTCAATAAAGCTATTTGATGTTGAATTTTTTTTTTTTTTTTTTTTTTGGCTAATGAACAAAAAAGACCTTTTAAGTAGACAGAAGTTGCTAAACCTAAGGAATTAAAATATATATACAGATTTTTAAAAATGCATTCTGTTTCACTAAACTATGTTTTCCTGAAAGGATAGCTAACTTCAAAAAGTCAAAGGTTCTAAGTAATTTTTACTTAAAACCTTTGATTGGCAGAGTTGGGAGAGTAACAGCAGCACATTTTAACTTATAAAAGATTTCAGATGACAAATCTTCTGAGAATGAGCTAAAAAGGAACAATTTTGTAAAAATTTTATGCAGAAAGAGAACTGCTTATAAATGGAATATTTGAAGTTTCTTGCTCGAGTAGGCAAGATTTTGAATAGGTACTGGACTTCTGTCCAAACTGTATAAGCACCAGAAAATAGGAATACTATAAAGGTGGTTTTGGCAGACATAAAATACGATTCACATGAGAGTACAATTTGGAAAGGAATTATGAATGTTATTAGGTAAAGGAAAAATGCAATTGTGTAAGTACAGATGAAATTTAAATGGCATTATTTATTTTCTTTTTTTGGAGTTTATTAAGCCTGTAAGTTCCCTCTGTGCGGTAATGCTCTCCACACCATAGCTGTGCAAATGGCAGGACTTCCATCCAAATTCGTATATTTCTCAAATGGAATGGAATGATTACCATGCATTCACAGACTAGAATCCCCATGAGAATGAGTGGAATGCATATGGGACAAATAAACTGAGTCATCACCCGAGTATCTGACAGGTTATGAACCAGTCTTCTATAAGAATAGGCTACAATATGAACAAGACTTGAATGCTCATTAATAGTATGACACTTGGGCTAATAGGGATCAACATTCTCCGAGGAGAGTAATATCAGTCTAGTCTTCAATTAGTGGCTACCATGGAATGAAACTGGTAATGGAAACAAGTTCACCTTAAGAAAATAATACCTGTGTCTACAGATATTAGGCCTGCATATACACAAAAAAACCCCAACAACACTGAGTCTGCATCGATGAATGACAATTATTCATTAGTTTCTTGTGCATGCAACATTTCAAACCATTGGTAGTGGTGTTGGAAATGGCAACAATGGTAGGTGGAGCATTGGAAATATGTAATGTGGTCAGGTGAATCATGGTTCACATTTTTTTTTAACACCAACAGATCATGAACAACAGGAGCTGTTTCATCCCAAAGCACTCTGTCCCACATGCAAGGTGCTTGTGTTCTTGGGGTATGTATGCTTTCATTATATTGGAGTGCCACCTTGGCTGGAGTGCTAAGCGAACATTCCTGATCATGTGCATCCCATAATGCTAGTGAAATGAAAGAAATGCCAATAGAATAGTCCAAGACGACAATGACATAGCCAACTGGGTGAATTGTGTAGAATGGTAAACCAAGTATGCCCTCATCATCATGGCCAGTACAGTCACTATAACACAAATTTTACTGAGAATCTGCAAGATCACCTGGAATAATGCATCAAAAGACTATAACTAATGGATTTGAAAGTCATTCTTGAACAGGAATTACAATAACATCTGGAACATGTGCCCTTATTCAAATCTATGCAGGATTGTCACTAAAGGTGGATCGATATGACACTGTTTTAAATATTTTGGTAGGAAGTGTATATATAGATATTAATGTATATTAAAAATACAAATTTGCACAGTTTTTGACTTCTGAATTTGAATATTTTCCATACAATAAAAAGGACAAACTATTAAAAGCCTAATTCAGTGAGTTTGGATTTATTGACATAAGTAGTTATAAGAACTGGAATTACAGATATATAATTTGAAAATGACAAAATACATGAAGGCTTCAAGTGGCAGAGTCAAAGCCCACATGTACATCAGCAACCAACAATTTAATTCTGTTAATAAAGGCAGAATCATTCTGGAGGGAATTTATGGCATATATAATGGCCAATTCTACAGAAATTGATGAAAAGCAGTGATTTAACATTAACCCTTTCTGGAATATGTATGTATATATATGTGCAGATATGTATATTTATTCATTTTTTTTTTGAGGTTGTTTTGAAATAATGTATATGTGCAAAAGTCTTGAATATTTCTTTAAGTACTACTTTTTATCCATCTGTCTAAATAATTGTAGACTCAGTTTATAACTGATAGCAACAAAAAAGCAGATTATGCCTGTTTGCCGCTGTCTGATTTTGGCTAACAAAGTAAAAATTCTACAAAATTCAAGTTTTTAAGTTGAATTGAATTGTGATACATAAATAGAGTGCGGAAGATGCACTCTATTACGTATTATGCAAAAAAAAAAAAAAAAAAAGTTCTTTTACAATTTTTTTTTTTTTTTTTTAAATTTTTAATGACACTCCTATAAAATATTTTTAAAATAATGTCACTCTAATAGTGGGCAACTGATTTCAGGATTAGAACAAATTAATCTAAAAGAATTTGTGCAAAGTTTAACATTTTAATTTTTATGAGTTTTCAAAATTTCACAAAGAAATTCACTCAACAGAGCCAGCAACCAATGAAAATTGTAATGCCCAGGGACAAGTGTAATGTTCAGGGACATGACTCCAGATAGAAATAAATGAACTATAATGTTAATCTTTAGAAATATAAAAATTACATATGAAATTAATGGTAATTATGGGACTTCATAAATGTTTGCAGTAGGAGGAGGACATAAGGCTATAGGTCAGATGCCCGCTGATCGATAAAAAAAAAAAAGGTTTTGTTTGCACACTCAGTTGATGAATTTTGGGCAAATAGAAATTAAAACCAGGAAGCACTGGACTGAGGCATACAGAGACCTACTCATGAATAAAAATGAAATATATTAACAAAAAAAAACAGACAAAACATTACCAATAAATTTGAACAAATAACTCTGATCATTGTCTACTTTAACAAATGTCACGCTATTAGTCATTATATTAATATTTCCATAAAGGATATATGAAATTTGATAGATGACTAACCACCATATATTAAATGCAACACAAAATGAAGCAAACAATAATTTAGCCTTATAAAATATATGAATTTTTGAATTCGTATATTTTACCCATGGTGACCACATTTCAGTTTTAATAAGCTGTCTTGTACTACTGTCTGAAAAGGTGATTTTAGATATTTAAATACTTTTTATATTTCTAGAGCTTGAAGAGTCTACAAATTTTGTAAAAGAAAAAAATTTTTTTTTGCAATTGTGCAGTTTTACCCTACTAATATCACCCCAGCCTGCCCAGCTCCCCAACTTTAGCAGGTAGCATCACAACAGTCTGGCATTACTGTTATAACTTCAAGATTTGAAAATCTAGCCACCTTATGTGTATATTTATGTAAGCAAAAATGTAAAAACAAAGAAAGGTACACAAGTTTTTCTTTCTTTATTTGAACTTCTTTTTACCTTTAGAAAAACAATGCATTGATTTTTTTTTTCTTCTTTCTTTTCTTTTTTTTTTTTTTAGGAACTTGGGAAAAATGATAAAAATGGTACATGGAGAAATTTATAAACTTATACATTCTTTCAACCCCTGCAAGCTATGTGTCTCTCTCCATATATATATATATATATATAATTAAAAAAAAAAAAAACTTTTTGTAACACATACCATTTACTTATTAAAAGTTGAACCATCAGTCACTGTTTTGCCTTCAAAATGCAGCAATGGCTGCTACACAAAATTTTACAGGTAACTACAAGGCTGAATGTTTCTGTACAAAATCGTTGCCATTTTTATTTGCAAATTGTTCTACTTCACTTACAATAGCTCTACTCTTAAAATCAGTAGGCTGCAAAAGTACCACTATTTACAAGACAATGTCAGTTTATTTTTTGCACCTTTGTCAAGGCAATAATAATGTGCACGGCTCTAAACTCCATTAAGATTCAGAGGAAATGTTGACATAAGTTCCAGAGTAAAATACATGAGTATCTCTATGAAAAATAAGTTCAAAATACTTCATATACTATGAATAAACCGGGGAGAGAAAAAAAAAAAAAAAAAAAAAAACATTTTGTAAAATACTTCCAGCCATATGTGATATAGGTTAATCCATTAAAAAAAAAAAAAAAAAAAAAACTGCAAGCATAACAAAAAAAAAAAAAAAAAAAACCACTAAAAACAAACTATACAGTATCAACAGAAACTAACTTACACTTAATGGGTTTTTAGAATTAAATGGACTGATAAGTGAATTTTTTTTTTTTTTTTTAGGACGGTTTTAGAAAACCCACACAGAATTAGAATTTGGAATAAAGAGAAAAAAAAATTTTGATACCAGCATATGAAAATATACGGTTTAAGGCTAAAATACAAGGGCATTATAATGTATACCATTTGTGCATATAAAAAATTCAACTATCATCACAATATTATTTTAATTTTAATGATTAAAGAATTTCAACACTAATTTCTCAATATTTTTCTGTTGATTTCATGAATTAAAAACTTAAATAACTGTAAATATTTGAAAACATTCTTAACACATAGGAAATTTTTTCTTCCATGTTGCAAGGATGTAGCAACCACAGATATACTTTGTGACTACTGAGATTAAATTATCATGGTGTTGATTCTCTATCATTTATTCTTCACTTGTTTCTTCCTTGGGGTGCATTATCAAGGAAGTGAAACTTAAATTGCTTTCTTTCTTTTTTCCATGCTTAAAATTATAAAAGAGATGATAACCAATTAAAAATTGGAATCCTAGCATATATCAGAGGATGGAAAAATAAAGCTGCAGGCAAAGTCAAGCACTTTTATACACCCTCTAATTGCTAGATATTTGGTACAAAACGTAAGGATTGCAAAGGTCCACAAGACTGTTCATGGAACTTGTGATGTATTCTCCAGCCACAGGATGAAAAGAAATGCTGCTCAACAGCAGAGAAGGAGAAAGGATAAGCCACTACTGGCAATATGGCACTGCACCAGGCATTTTGCCCACTGCTACAGAATACTATGAAGCTGCTTGCAATGGCACTGAATTGGGTAAGTTTGGAATGTGTCTACGACTAAGGGTATCTCCAATTAAAGTTGCTACCATGTCTCTGTCATTCTGCAAGGAAAAAATAAAACTCTATATCTTTAAAATTTTAACAAAAAATACACTATGAATCTTCAAGTTGAAGTTCATTTCTTTTTCACCTACGAAAATTTTTTAAACAAATAACCAAAACATTAGTAATCTAACATTAATTTCAAGTTTTGCTTTTCCATCTTCAAAATCTCACAAAATTTTATACCAAAATATAATATTAATAAATAGTATAAATATACGTATTAATAAATAAGATGGCTACCGGGTTGTGGAAGGTATAGTATTTTACCATATAAGAAATCAATCCAAATAATTATATTATGTAGTAGAAAAAAAAAATAGTAAGAGTTAAGAGCACCTACATGAGGCAGAATCTAGGAGGTGGAGGTGAACTCCTAGATTTTGAACCTCTGCCATGTTTTAGCACAAGTTCTTTCCCCTAATATAAATAATATAATAGAGTATGTCATATTAGTTAGTATATTGTATCTATAACTTGTGTATTATACAGTTCATCCTATTTAGCTGTATGGAAACCCAAGCCCAAGACAGACCATGTGTGAAAAAAAATTCCTTCCATCTTGATAGGATTCAAACTTGCTCCTTTTCCAAGCAGAGTGGAACTAATGTTCAGTAGCCACCTCACACAAGATACATACAGACCTATATGTATCTTGTGTGCATGAGGATGATAATAATCAATGTCATACTTGAAAGGCTGAAATTATTTTTTAATTCAATTCTAACCCTCACTTGTCTGAAACTTTCATGCACCCCCCCCCTAACAAAACTTGAATGTGGATGCCATTGATATTTTAAAATATTTTTGTCTTTAAAATAAATAAGACTAGTTGCACAGTACACTGATATCAACAGGTTCTGTAAGTATAGGTACTGCACTCACCAAGCATTGCATAATTACAATGCAAGATGAGTATTTTAAGAGCATGAGGGATGAATGGATGTAGAGAATTAATTTTAATTTCTTAAAATTTAAACAATTTTTTCAATAGCACTGTCAATTTTCATCAAAACTAATTTTGGATAAAACAGAGCATATTGCTTTGTAAAGATATATAATATGCACTTAAAAAATTTGTGTAAATTGTGCAACAATAAACTTCCATAATTTAATTCTCATTAAACTGTTTTTCTCTTGAAAACAACTGACTTTATTAGGGTATTATTTTCTGTGTAGAAAGCAAAGTAGAAAATCTATATGATGCACTGCCAGAATAAAATTTGAATGAAATATTGTAATTTCAGTTAAATTCAGTCATTACGATATAATATAGAAATCAGCAAATTTAACTATATTCAGATAACGTACAAATAAGCTTGTACAATTTATACGAGTATAGTTTATATAATTTATTTGTATTTAAAATATTCTACAATGTTTATAGAACTGAATTAAGCAATATGCCAATTCTGAAACAGCACCACCACTAAAAGAAACAAATAATTAACAGAAATCCTAATGCAAAAAGAAAATATATGAATTAAACATACATTCAATATTAACTGAAAATAGTCGACATTTCATTATTCTTGTTTCACTAATCTGTTTCCAAAATTTTACACAGAAAATAGTTAATTTATTGCATATTAAGTGTTAATAAATTAGCAACTGCTTCATTTTTCAAAACTAATTTGATGAATACAGAAACTTAATTCAAATAAAATCCTACTGTTTAAGTATCTTTAAGTAATCATTCACACTTGTGCAAGGTATGAATAATTGAATAAACAGTAATAAAGGCAATTTACTAGAGGGCAAGATTATGAAAAATAAATGAACTACACACACACAGCAGAATTTTCAAAATATCAAAAAAAAAAAAAAAAAAAAAAATTCAAGCATTTAAGATGAACAAATATGAAGGGGTTCTGCGGGTAAGTACATATCATATAAAAGGTTAGCCTTACTTTAAAGCAACAGAAAATCATGAACAAAATGAACTTTGGTAAGTCATACTAAGATCCAAATGCAAAAAAAGTAAGATAACATGACTAATTAAAAAAAAATAATAATAAATGATAATAATAATAATAAAAAAAAAAAAAAAAAAATATATATATATATATATATATAATTAATCTTATATAACTGCAAGAGCATTTATGGAATATATGTAAATTTAACTTTCATTTTCTGTGTTATTTAAAACAGTAAAAATAAGCAAAATTGAAAGGAACTGAAATTATAAAACCACATAAATCAATTATTTTGTAAGTTCATTAAACTATTAATAACCAGCCTACCTAAGCAATGAGAATTCTATATGTATATTAATTAAATTGGCAAATATTAAACAAATAACAACATATTTAAAATTAGAGCAATACTTTAAAACTAACTGTTTTGACTGATAAATATAAGATTATAAGTTTATCTTAATTTACATGTCTCAAAATACAGAGTATATACAAAATTATAATACTACAGCAAAGCATTACCACTGTAATATAACAATGCTTTAAAGCTATAAAGCACCAACAACTTAAAATTACTTTAAAGCTTTAAAGTAATAAAAAAAATCAACTAAAACAACTACTGAATCCTTTAGATGTAGCCAACAATATCAATTTGTTATATGGGAGAGAAAATTAAAAATAAATAATAAAAAAGATTCTAAGACATAAAAAGTAATTTAAACACAAAATTTAGAAGAGTAACCAAATTAAGAAAATATTAAGAAAAAATTCAGAAAACAATTTTAAAGAAGCTTTCAGGTATTTATTTTTTCAAAAATTGCAATATTTTATATGGGTTTTTTCGGATAAAAATATATGCAAAAATATTTTAATTTTTCACACACAATGGATCAATTAATATATGTTCATAATATATCTCAAATGAACACCATTTGCAAGCAAATTTTTAAATTTATTATTAATTAATGTTAATAGTTAAGATGGTTCTTAGTAAAGTTAATAGATGGTTCTAGTAAAGAAAATGAAGTTTTCTTTACTAGAACCATCTCCTAAAAATTCTTTTAAGAGGGTATTCTAGTAAAAAGAATAACTGTTATCCTGACCACTGAAAATGACATATGGCATCAATATGCCTTGTATTAGTTTAAAAACATTTATTAACCAATAAATTACATTTTTTCTTATACTATGAAAGTAATCTTCAAAGTTAATAAAAACTGCTAATTTTTGTATAGTCAAAATATCATACTGAAATTATGACATTTTTAAATACTGAAATACAAACAACTGTACTATAAGAATCAAGTTACTAATATTTTTTTTACATTTTTTCTTATACTATGAAAGTAATCTTCAAAGTTAATAAAAACTGCTAATTTTTGTATAGTCAAAATATCATACTGAAATTATGACATTTTTAAATACTGAAATACAAACAACTGTACTATAAGAATCAAGTTACTAATACATAACATTTAATAACCATATTATTACAGTATAATGAGCTGCCTTTTTCTGCAAGCTAGATATACATTTTCTGTAAACTGTTTAAATGAATGTTATGTATATGGGGGGGGGGGAGGGAAGATATTTTTGAGATTTTATTTACAATATACACAGCTTTTCCATTATTTATTGATATAAAATTATTTACTTGCTAATAGCCTGAATCATCTTTAATAAATTTCAATCCCCACCACCTGTCAAGAAATTTCTTCAAAGAATAAGTTCAGTTTAATATTTTCTAAATGCCACCACCCAAAAAAAATTAGAATGATCATATACAAAAATTATATACCTATTACAAATTACAAAATATACAGCAGATTTAAAAATTATGATCAGATCATTTTCAAAAATCATTAATTATATTAACTGCACTTCATTTAGTAATGTTTTATAATTAAATTTAACTAATTTTAAATAACAAGTGAAGAATTAGACATATTAAATGCATTATCATATAAAATAAGACTGACAATTCTTATATATCTTGGAAGATTATTGAGACAAAAATTCATTGCCATAAAATTAAATCTCTTATAATAAGAAAAGTACAAATGATGGCATCTGCATGTTACACAAAATAAAAAAAAAAAAAAAAAAAAGGAAAAAAGAAAGCAATATATAAGATTGTGTTAAAATAACCAGAAATCAAAATTGTCAAAATATGAATTCAGAGACTAAAAAGATCCCCCTCCCCCACCAAATCAATAAAAATGCTTTGTCTTCCAAGATGAGGGTGGGTATGTTTGCCCAATGAATATAAATCAAGTAGTTCAGTAGCAAAGAGATATGTAATATGATAGTGAATATTAAAAAAAAAAAAGTCACAAGTGCAGTGAATATGCCCTTAAAAAAAAATAAAAGAGCACAAGCTTCTCCTTTGGAATACAGAATAACTTTAAGAAAATGGAAATATCAAGGCAACTCAACTCAAGGGAAGTGAAAAACTCTGAGTAGTGAGAGAAAGTCAGCCAAGAATTGAAACTATTTTGAGTTCTTTTATGGCAGAGGCAAACTATTTTGCCTCTGGCATAAAAGAAAAGGCAAAGCAACTTTTACTTCCCTGCATTCTTGGTATAAACTTGTTTAGTTTTAGAAATAGGGAGCGACATCAAAGACTGAAAATGAAATTTATATTTTAAAATAAATGCATAGTCAAATATAACAGCATTTGTAAGCCACTGAGGAGGGGACTGGAAGAATACCTAATATGTTTCAATATGCATTTATTTAAAATTTTATTTGTATCCCTTATGTGGCTACCTATTTCCAAAATTAAATAAGTTTACAACAAAAATGCAAAGATGTCTTTCTTTCTTTAAATAAATTTAAATCACTTGTTTTTCATGCCTTTTAATGACCATATCAGTAGAAAATCATTTTCATGGAAATAAGTATAAAGAATTCGTCATGTGTAAAGCATGTATTTACATAGAATAACATAACTTTTCCACTTCTTTTTATTTTTCTATGCCTGCAAAAAGACAAAGTAATTTTAGATGGTTTTTTGGTTCATGTACTGGTAGTCAACTTTTAATAATCAACAAGTTGTCAGTGTTGATGTACTTTAAAATAAATGAAGCTCTTCCCAAGAGGAGTATTTAGTTAAAAGAAATGCCGCCAACTAATATCTATATATTAGTTGTATAGAGTAGAAATGCAGAAACCAGCTGCATGTGATAGATAAGAATTTATAATGAACAACAGAACTTTAAATATATATTTTTTTTTGCCTGTGAAAAAAAGTATTTTTTCATGTTTTTAGTTTTCAGGCATACACAGTCAATCTTCGATCATCAAGATGCTATATACTGAGCTATTTTAGGTAAACAGTACATCTTAAAAACTGATATATTTTTCTTTATTTAAAAGAAGGAAATCACTGCACTAACAGCCTTCCCAGTTGGGATAATATTAGACAGATGAGAATTATAGAATAAAAACAATTTTTTTTTTAACCCAACTAACTGCATTTTATTAATTGATGTATGTGTAAACCTTAATTGATGTAAACCTAGGGCAAAATAAAATTTTAAATGAAAGCACATTTCCATTTTCCAAAAGTGCACAAACTTGATTTATTTTTATGAATAAGAGTGTCATTACTTCTGAACAATATTGTCATCTTTGTCTTAGAGGAAGAAAGTAATGACTAGTATTTTGGATTAAACTGCTCACTTGAATCCATTTATTATATTTGATTCAAATATGTAACTGACTAAGAATATAATACAAAAAACATAATTATCTTAAATTTTAAGATAATATCAAATCTGAGATGAAATGGAATTAAAAATATAATGCACACATAGATAATAAACAAACAAAATATATTACAGAACCAAAGATATAAAATCTTGAATTATAAGGATTTAAAAAAAAAATTATATCAAAAATGAGCCTCATAACTTATATTAATCCATGCAAACAAGGGAATATATTTTTTAACATTAAAAACATTAAATAAATTATGTTTTAATGTAAGCCATGATTATTTAATCTAATATTACTCTATATTGAATTAGATTTTATGGCAAATATATATAATATAGAGTGATAGAAGATAACAAATAAGAAAAAAATATTTAAAAAACTGACAAAATAAGGATGTTTCCACATAACTTACAATGGCCAGAATTGCAAGCAAAACAGAAAAGGGTGTCTTTTCACACACACACACACACACACACACAGTAAATTTGAGACCAGAAAAAAACTTGACTGTAGCATATTTTAGAAGGCATAATATATTCTCTCCTGGAAACTAATATCTTGAGGACAAAGCTGAATATCAGTGTCAAAATAAACAATGTTTTGTATGATTATCTTCAAATTTTATTTTACTAAATTATTTCTAAAATGTTCATTGTAAACAAGTTGAGTTTGTCATTGTAAATTCTACAACAAATCCCCATCAGTATAAAATCATTTGGGTGAAAAAGAGTGGGTGTTTGCTCAGAGTTTTAGTATCTTTAAAGGGCAATTTCATGATTGGTTGGATAATTAAAAAAATTGTTACAACAAAAGAAAGTGTACTGCAAAAATCAATGCAGCAAATGAAAAAATACATCAAGTTATTCTGTAAGAACCCATCAAATGGCAAGAAATTTTGGCACTAATTTCATGCTGCAAAAAAATTTACTGAAATCTTTAAAATAAAAATAAGGATGTCAGATGCTACCTGAACACATCTGCATAATTTTATTTTAGGTAACAATCTAAACGAATCACATGGAACTTCAATGTATGCTCCCTTATTCAAGATTGTACCATGTGACAAAGTACATAAAAAATATATATAATAAATAAATAAAATTCTTTGTTAGACATAAGTGTCATTTGTTTTGTAGCAGAAGAGATGGCTCAACATTTTTGGGATATGATGAATCAGATTGTTTCTACTCCATTTGACTGAAACTTGATTTTCTGGATCATAATGGCAAAGCCATGTTGATCATAATGGCAAAGCCACTGGTCACTGTGCGCAAATGAGAAATCCTTGACATCATTCAAACAATATTTGAATGTCTTCACACGTTTCAGAATGTTTTGACATAGGTGTCAAACTGCTGGAATTCAGCAAGCACAAAATCTCAATGTTTCAGTGTTCTTTCACAAACCATGAGTACTGCCATACAAGATGGGTATTTCTTTACTTACTGAACAAATTATTATTTGTGTCTTCGGTCACACTTTCCTGGAATTGCAATTTGCTCCAAGAGTATTCCATCCTAATCTTCCTTGAAATGCTTGTGCCATATGTTGTATAAAAACTACATTTTGGTTATGTCAAATTGGCTGAACTTTTGGTAACAAAGATAAGGAAAGTGTAATGCATTATGCAAAAATTTCTGCATTAGGAATTTAATTGGTATTTCAACAATCCTGTGAATAATCATCAAGTGTCAGATCTCTCTAAAGCAAATTATGTCCTAACAAAAACTCTTGTCACTAGGTTTGATTTACAAACTGATATTTCGATTTTGAGAACATTTCTGCAACTTCATAAAAAAAATCACCTTTTGAAAGCAAAATGGATGAGAGTGAATTATCTAGCTATGTACTGTATTTAATGTATTTATCATATATTGTACATAGCACACTATTTAAAGTACATTGTTGGTTATATATATTATTATCCATATGATGAAAGTGCAGATTACCAACAGTATCTGCTGTTAGAAAAATGTGATTAGGGGTAGAACAGTTTAATTAATTTATAGTCAAGAGGGACTGTTTGCTATACTTTCTGAAGCCATTTCATATTTCCAGTGATGAATAAAGCAGCTTTTTCATAATTTTATTGCAGCTGTATAAGGGGCAAAGAGTTGCCATTAAGTTAGTCACACTGCAATTTGTTTGACATGAAAGGGGACCAAAGTTAACCAGCTATAAGCATGAGTTAGAAAAAGTGTTACTTCTACGACTGTTTATTTCTATTTATTTTATACAGCAATAACAGTTCTCTATATATACAATTCCAAAGCTATTGTGTAAGTTGTTGTTGTGTAACAATTACAGTTTCTACTTATTATAGCAAATATTTTTCTAAGCAAAAACATTCTTATAATTATACAAAACATATATTTGTACACACACAAACACAATGACTGTACATGTTGTTTACATATTAAGGTAAAAATCAATTTTTTCCATGTTTGTTTTCATTTGCAAGGTTTTTTGTTTTGAAAAACTAACAGTGATTTTCAGGTTTACATTCCTGTGCACGGAAAATATAGAAAATTATACATCTAAAAATAAGTTTCAGTTTGTTGTTGTGTGTTTGCTAATGCACAAGAATTATTACACCACATATACAGAATGGACATACAGGCATGTACTAGAGGTATATACAATCATGACAATTTACCAAACACTCTTCAATAACTTGAATAGGTGTCCTTCACTGGGGGTGGGGGAATTCTCTCTCTCTCTCTCTCCTGAAGTACTATTTGACTGTGGGTCACACAGAGTTGGAGGAATTTACATGACAGAGAGAACAGAACCACAAGAACATTGCCGTATTTTTCAGTCACACAGGAAAAAACACATTTCTGTTGCTCAGTTGAACAAGAGCAACTGAAATGCGGGTACTACTGTATTCTCAAGTTAACCATTTAGTCAGTTCAGCACTATTGTACCAAATAAGTTATGTTCATCTATCAACGTTAATCTACACTGACTGACCACTGAATTATGCCCACCCTTATGAAAACTGAATGTGATCCGTTGACCACGTGAAGTATGAGAGTGCACAGTTGGTCGACCTATGTAGCATAGATAAGGTGTCAGTGGTTCAGTAGGTAGTAAAATTCCAAGCATGATGGGTAAAAGGATTTATCAGACTTTGATAAAGGACAGATTGTGGGTGCTCGACAAGCTGGTGCCTCGATTTTCCAAATGGCTGAACTGGCAGGGTGTTCAAGAGCTGCAGTGGTTAAAGTGTAATAGGACTGGCGTCCAAATGGTCAAACAATGACCCAAAGGCAAAACTGCAAAGGTCAGCAGAAGGTTGATGTTAGATGTGAGTGCTGGGTCCAACAACTTGTACAGGCGCAGCACTGTTGACGGGTTGACTACCTGATACAACATGGGCCAACTCGGAACAATACCTGGCTTGACCATGCATCGGACGCATGGGCTATACCAGCAGATGACTCTTACAGAATCCTCTCCTAACTAAGGTTCATCGGCGTAAAAGACTCGCCTGATGCAGAGAGCATGCAAGTTGGACATTAGAAGACTGGAAGAAGGTGTGCTGGTCAGATGAGTCACGTTATTTACTCCACACCATGGATGGTCATGTACGGATTTGGTGTCAACAACATGAGGTTCTTGATCCATCATGCATGGTATCAAAAGTGCAGGCTGGTGAATGTGGTTGTATGGTGTGGGGCATGTTTCACTGGCAGGAACCTGGACCCCCCGGTGCATGTGGAACAACGTATCAGTGGCCTCCACTATTGTCAACTGCTTGCTGACTATATACACTCTGCTATGTTACACTTTTTCCTGAATGGCAATGGTGGCTTCCAAGATGACAATGCACCGAGCCATCGAACACTTGTTTGTGCAGGAATGGTTTGAGGAACAGTTCTGACTTCCAGCATATCGATTGGCCACCAGACTTCCCCCCGATAACAATCTCAAAGAGCACTTGTGGGACACTATGGAAAGGCATATCAGGCATCTGAATACACCAATGACCTCCATAGCTGACCGCATTACACACAGCTTGGTTGGCCATACCTCCCGAACGCTTCTGACATCTCATTGAATCAATGCCACGTGGGATAGCTGCTGTATTGCAGGCAAAAGGAGGACCTACAAAGTATTAGGTAGGTGGTCATAATTCAGTGATTACTCAGTGTATATTTTTACACCAGTACAAGGGTTTGAAATAGAGCCTGAAATATACTGCTTTTAAATCAAATCAATGTAAATTCTAGATCAAATCTTGTGTGCACTGCACTCAGTTTGAAATAATAAGTCATCCTTGGTTGGCTGTGTCCATGTGGTAGCATATATATTTGAATTCCAAATGCATAGACAGATCACTGTTAACCTGAAACACCACAACAATGAAGTTATCTAAATCTTGCTTCAGTGAGGCTGAACAACAGGAGTTGGAAAGACATGTGACTTAAAACTAAACAAAACATAAAACACAGATAGTAAAATTCTAAACTAATAAATCAGCAGTTTTAATACAGAACATGTTTTTATTACACTTGATTCAGTACTTGTATTTGTATAAGAATAACTTTTACTCTCTATGTAAAAAAAAAAAAAAAAAAAAATCACATGCTAAAAGAATAACAGAAGTTAGTAAAGTGATAACCAAATCAAAATACAAGAGCAAAATGTATAATTAATAGCAACAATTTCTGTTAAATTTCTGAAAGAGAAATTTAATTAATTAAAGAGAAAAGTATATAAAACTAATTTTTAAGATAAATCATATTTATTTAAAATTATTTTGTCTTCAGTATTAACTTTAAACAATCTTTGCATCACCTTCTTTGTTGAATTTAGCACCAAGCATTTGTTCTCTTTTCTTGTAACTGTGGGATGTATTTAAAAATGCAGAAAGTCAGCATTTTTAAATGCATATCTATTTAGTTAGGGGTGTCAGTGCTCTACTCTACTGGAAGAATTTTCTGTCTGCTTTCTTGTTCACATAATCTGCATGTGACCTATTACTAGGATAGAGATTTTATGGACAAGTGCACTATACATTAAATCCATCTGTGTGCCTAGCTTTTGGTGTTAACATTGTTCAAAAAAAAAAAAAAAAAAAAGAAGAATGCTTCACTATGTTAATCTTTAGTACAAATATAACCAAGTATGGGTGGGGGATGAGAAATGCAAGCCCAATTTGTGGATCTTCCACAGAAGTAAAAGGTGAAAAGTATATTAAGAAAATTAATTTACTTAATTGATGAGCAGCCAAAAGAAATAAGAGCAAATACTATAATATTGATGTTACACTATGCAAATGCACCAAGAAAAAAGAAATGTGCAGGACAATTCAGATATGAATGTTCTTATTCATGACATTCAGTAAACAGCTTCCATCATTGACCTCCCTGGAATTTACCATGTGGAACTCTGGATGGGTGGAGTGACTTAGATGCGATCCAGTTTAAGAATCATACTTGGTTTATAAGTATGTCATATGCAATCCACAAATGGCTGGCTAGTAGTGATGTCACAACCATGTTGCTGTTACTGGGATAGTTCTGCACTGTTTGTTTTTTTTAGCAGTATTTACCTAAAGAATACCTATTGTTGGGGGGCTTTCCCCCTCTTATGTATCATTACCAAGAGTATAAAAACACAGTGCAGTTTCCTCTCACAACAATTAAGTCAGCAGTGACACCAATTTTGAACTGCATCCCCAATACAACTATGGTTCTCAGCCTCTAATCTAGCCAGCCAAGTAAACTTTGCAGTTAGGTAAGGTTAGTTGTTCACCAAATAGCTCATTAATTTATGTTCCTATTCTCTGAACTGCAATTTCTTTTTTCTAAGAGCTTGCACTTTTTCAATTACATCATATGAATTACTTTTGCTTTTATTACTGTCAATGAAAGTAAATTAATTTTCTCAATAAGAGGTGAATTAAAGTTAAGATCTAATTATATTTCACAAATATGTTAATGAATAACATGTATTTGTTGTTTGAGGTACCTCCATACTAGCAGCATTACAAGTGATAGTGAATATGACATAACAAACTTGCATTATTTTCCTTTTAAGAGCAGTGATTAATATTAGATTTTCATATCTGAAAATTTCTCCCATCAATATTCACCGAAAAATCAGAAATGTACACAAAAGAGCCAGTGGATGCAAAAAATGTACATGATTGGGGAAAAGGTTATGGCAGAGATGACAGAAAATGGAAAAACTTTGTTAGGCACATGTGCTCTATGAATACAGTTTTGCACAAAGACTTCAAAATTGAACAAATTTCAGCTGGATAGGTCTCCAGAACAGAAAGATAACTCATTTCAATATGTACCAAGAAAACTGTAAATGTATACAAAAGAGCTAGTGGATGCAAAAAATGTACAGGGAAAGAAAAATTTATATGAGGTGCTGGGATGGATTGCGGTGCTTCTCCACAACTATTACTATGGATGAAATATTCGACTGTTTAGATTGAAACCATGTGCCATTCTGCTCAATGCATGTACACATGTCAAATTCACTGCAGCTGAAGGAATTTCATGTTGCAAGTGCAGAGAATATGGTGACAAGCAATTTTCTGGGAAGATGAAGGTATCATCCTCACACACTATACTCCTAGTGACACCAAAGTTAAGGAAAACAACTATCTGGAAATTTTGAAGGAGAATTTCTTCCCAGCTCTTAACCATAATGCTCCTCCTCATAATGCTGTCCAGGTACAAGAATTTTTTCAGGGAAAACAATGTGAACTCATCCACCTTCTATACTCACTGTATAGAATGTGTGGAATGAATGAGTTCAGACAGATGTATGCAGCTGTTGAGCCTGTGGTAAATAGCACTGGCATCTGGTGCTATTTACCACAGACTAAACACAACCCTAAAGAATGCTTAACCATAGCTTTCACAGCTAGGAAAAAATTGCAACAAATGTCTGAAAATTCTTGGGAGATTATGTTGAAAAATGATGCAAACATTGTTCCTTTATCATGAATCATTTCTTGAATAAATAAGGACCTCAAAACCACACCTACAACATAATAGAGACAAAGAGGGATTTGTATGGCCTCCCAGTTTAATATATTTTAGTACATTTATATTAAAGATTTTTTTATTCTCAAATCAAGTGTAATATTTTCTTTTCAAATTGTTAATAGCTTCATTCCAATATGCTTCTGTGATTAATTATCTTATTACTAAATAACTACTAATTAACACTAAATAATTAAGTAATATAAAAGTGCATACCTCAAAATGTAATATTAATTCATCCTTTTGGAATACTTATTTCATTCCTCTTGGATTTTTACCAATAACTAAAATGCAACACATTTCAATATAATTTTAAAAACTCAATATTTAAAGAATTTGTATTTGCCAAATTACAAATATGCCATTTTAAAGAACACAGCATACTATTATTTAATAATTATTTTTAAGAGATCACATCCCGAGGTGGCCTCCATCTCTGCATGTTTCTTAGGAACAGTATAGCATCTCCAAAGGAATCCAGCCATTTCTTCACAAATTCTTTCCTGCAGCTCTTCAGCAGTGAGTAGGCAATGAGAATACAACTTTCTTTTTAAAGTGTCCCCATAAAAAAATCATATGCTGACAAGTCAGAGAACCTTGGAGGCCAAAAAATGTCACCATTCCTGAAGATGCTGACACAGTTATGATAAAGTCACACCATCTTGTTGAAACCTAGTAAATAGTTCAGTCAAAAGAGTTGTGATCATGTTAATCACAGTTGTTTCCCTTCTATTATCATCTTCAAAAAAATATGGGCAGATAATGCTGTGAGATGAAACTTTTTTTTAAAAAAAATGTTATCTGGTCCCTGTGCAATGATTGTTGATGGAACTAGCATGGGTTTCTTCCAATAACAAAAGTCCCCCCCCCCCACAAAACTGTTTAGATGAAAGTTTGATGAAGCTCACATCCACAGGCTGTGAATAGTCTTCATTATGATCCAGTCATGAGTTGGCATTTCTTGACAAAAAATTTATGGGTAACGAGATTGAGATTTTAATTTTTGCAGTATCTGTACCTTGTAAGGATGGAAATTTAAGTCCTGAAACAATATTTTTCATACATTCCTATTGAATCAAGAATAGGATCAAGAACTGTGCATGCTGATGAGAATACGTTGGACTTTGCATGAGAGCAGTCCTGAAGAAATGATGTTTTCTAGTGTAAGTGCACTTTTTATTCCACCTGGAGACCTCTTTTTGAAAGCAGAACCAGCTTTTTTTAAAAAAGTACACACTCATGTTTTAATGGCATGAAAATGGTACAGGATCTCAATGATTAAAATGAATGAGAAATAAACATTGGGTGGGACTCATAACTGTCTGTTTTTATAAAAATGCCTTGATGGCGAAAGCACATTGTGCACAACTCCACTGTTCCTTAGTTACTAAACAATGTGGTGAAGATTATGTTGGGTGATATAATTCTCACCACACCATTGGTACCTAGAAAACCAGTTTTTAAAATCAGTCATTTTCCTGTCCCACCTGTACACGTTGACACACAGATCTAATTTAATAAAATAAGAAGACAGCAACATGCAGCTCACATTTTTGTAATGCACTTTACTTATATTTTCTCCTGGATTTTAATAACAACTGAAATAAGTCATATATTTCACATTTATGCTATGGTTAATATAAGAAATTAGTAATAATTCATTAATACAAGGGATGAGCATTTAATTTGCAGATTAGTACAGGATTTTATCTTAATTGCCACCATCTGAATCTTCCGTGGATTTCTCCTTCTCCAAATACTCTCCCTTTAACTTTACACAATTTAACATTAAATGTGTGGGTACTGTTGTAACAGACATTTAATGCTTCTTCAGGTCATTTTTCGAAAAACTGCAAAATGCTTCTGTTGAATGTGAAAAGCTTGCCTTTCAGAGCTTTCTTCAGAAGTGGAAACAGGAAGAAATCACATGAGGTTAAGTCCAGTGAATAAGGGGGATGTGGCAGAACCTTGGCACCTAAGGCAGTGATCACTGCCTGCACAATATTAACGTATGGGGCCTAGCATTGTCTTGATGGAGAAAACACCTCACAACGGAAGGTTCGGCCACGCTGGGACATGGCCTTCCCACCAAGACCTCCCGTGGTGGGAGTGGAGATGCCATCCCTACCGCGAGGCCAAATGGTCGTTCTGAGTCTTTGCCATTTGGAGAATTGTTTTGTACTTTATACTAAATGTTATAGATATATAACATTACTAAACTCAAATTATATGCTTAGTGCAAGACAATGCCGAGAACTAGATGTATATGGGCGGGAGCCCAGGTGGCATCTGGGATAAAGGCTCCTTCAAATGACACACGACACTGGAATATGGCGGTCCTACCAAGATGCTCATTACCATGTGCTTCATTCATCTCTTTAACTGTTTCCGATGCATTTAAGCCCTGCCTGCCTGACACAATAACAAATCACATATCACTGTTCAATCTGTCATTCAAACTGTCAATATGACTGACATGCGACTCCTTCAAAACAATCATCAGTGACATGCGACTAAAAAAACCCTCTTTCTGCAACGCTAGCTCGACACACACACACACACACACACACACACACACACACACACACACACACACACACACACACACACACACACACACACACACACACACACACACACACAGTCTGCTCAGTAGCAACCAGGGAGAGCATCTCCAGCAGCTGTTATGAAAAGTTTGTGCAGTAAACAAAATCTTGCACCAGTCTATGAATTAAATGACCACAGTCAGTTCTGCTATAATGTGCACTTTTGCAACATGAATTTGCTCCAACACGACTGATATATCAGAGAACAATGCGAGTATAATATGATGTATAACACCAGGCGAACTCAAAACCTGGCACCAAGCTGAATGCAGCAACCTGCGCAGCAATACATACAAGTTTAAGAAGCTTAAAAAATGTCAAATGTGTGAGAGCTATATTTCACATTTACTGTAGTTGTATGGTTGGAGACACTGTTGTCATTTGCTGTATTCACAAGATAACAGGTGATACTAAAGGCAAACTCATGTTTTCACAAGCTCACATTTTTCTGTTCGAACAGAAATTTTGTGAAGTGTGATAGCGTGAGCAGGAGTACATTTCTGGAGGTCACTATCATAAAACAATAAAAACAATTTGCAGTTCCCAGTTTATTGGGCTTTTCAGTGCAATCTAATTATAAATGGGTAGTAAACTCAACCTTACTGCATTTGCGATAATACTGATAGCTGGAATTCTGTGGGTTTTTACATTATTATGGTGAAATGTGTTTCCCCTTCCATGAAATCTTCAATCATATAAAAAACATAAATAAATATTTTCAGAATCTTCTCTTCTTTCCTATTTTTTAAGCTTCATAAACTTGTCTCACTTGTGCAATTTGTGCGTTCTGTGTTCGTTGTTATTGACTGCTTATTTTTTTACTGTTTTAAATTTTACAATCTATAAAAAAAAAAAAAAAGAACGTCAGTGAACAGAAATATCAATCAAGCAAACTTCATATCTTGTCAAGGTAAAGTGCTATATTTATTGTAATATTTGTTTATTTGTTAGAAATTTAAGATGTTTACACCTGTGTTCCTGTATTAGCAATTTTATTGGGTTTCCAACTTTTTTTAATGTTTTACTTGCCAGACTGAACAATTTTTTTTTGAGTCCTCTGTCCCATCCCTATTTTTCCCACAAGCCCTGCTGTTTTTAATGTGTGAAAAACCATAACACGGAGATTTCTAGGAACACATGTACCGCATTATAGCAGAACTGACTATTTAAGCAGTGTGTGCATATCAAAGATCTTTTTCCCTCCGTATAAACAGAGGGAAAAAGATCTTTGATATGCACACACTGCTTAAACTAGGAACGTTTTTCTTTTCCTTTGCATCTGTATATTCACTCCTCATCAGCACATGGTAACAAAAATGATATCCAGTGTTTCAGCTATATATGAAAACGAAATAATTATTGCCAGATTTCTGTTTGATTTTAATGAAATTTGGAATGGCCTGACAAATCTAAAAGAACTAAATATAAAATTTCATGAAAATTTCTTCCACTGAAAGTTAGATGTGGATGGATGGGTGTGTGGACAAACAGGGCGGAAAAAAACAGGCACCTTATGCATATATGTGAACATGCCTTTAAAAAGGTAATCAGTTAAACAACTGAACCCAGAATATGTTAACAACACTTATCCATTTATATAAAACAAAATACTGTGTTAAAAATTGTTTTATTATTTTTTAAGAAACTTTACAAAAACTAAGATAATAAATATATACACAAAAAAAAAAAAAAAAAAAATTAACAGACTGAACTAAAGCTCACGTACAACTGTAACTACAGTTGTGTTCATACAGCATCAATAAGTATGTACATCTTGAATTTATCACAAAACTGGCAACAAAAATATATTCACCCAAAAAATAATATTATCCACATAGGTTTTCTCTAAATCAAAAACTTGATACACTTTATGTAATTTATTTTTTATTATTATTATTTTTTATATATTAACCACAAACATGAAAGATAGTAGAATTTCATCGTACTCTGGTTCCTATGTGGTTTGAAGACTGAGAAGACAGAAGATATTTGATGACACTGGACTTGAATCATGGGTTGTAGTTTTTGTAGATTGCATTTTGCAAGAAATAGATGTAACGGAAAGTTGTTGCAAAGAACAGAAGTAAAGGGAATAAAAGTTAGTTCTGTAAGTTTGGAGCTTGACAGGAATGAACGTTGACTTTAAGGCATATGTTTGGTTTGAGAGAGAGAAAGAGATGAGATGCAATTACAGATGTCAATTCAGAACAGTGCCTGTGGAAATATCTACAGAAAATGCAAACATAAATTGAATGGATGTATGATACAGGGTGGAAAATTTGTGAGAAATGGGCTTTAATTAATCTGCCCTCTTGGAGCTCAAATGAGGTTTTAGGGGCACTATCTCAGATGTAGATTCCATGGTAGGGCTGATCTGAGATTTGCACACAGACAGTAGCTTGTTTGTTATTTGGTTTTTAGAAGCATTAGCAACTAAAGCCATATTGCTCCGGGTATATGCAGTGGTCATTCCCTGACCTTTCTGCATCCTCCATATTTGGCGGCCATGGGCTCGAACCCCGGTCTAATCAAGAAGCGTGTGCTACGCACTGCTGCTCCTGCCCACCTGGCTACAGAGGTGCCACAGACAGTAGCTGTTCAGAAGAAAAGTAATGCAAAGAGTGAAAAAGAAACCCCATTTTTTTCCCTTGATAACAGGAAGCAATATTTGTGATGCTTAAGAGAGAGAGATTAGAAAGTTAGAGAACAGAGTCATCTATTATCCAGCGTGAGCAATGTTAAAGAAAAAAGGGTACCCAGCTGTAAAAAGCAAAGCCAAATGATGTTATTATTTCTAAGCTTGTTTAGAATATTTTTACTACAGTGAAATTCAAAAAGACAGCTGAAACCACTATAGTCGAACATCATTACAAAGATATTGTGTAGAACTATAACAAAAAAATTTGCTACTACACAGTATATACAGAGGGTGGACAAAATAATGGAAACACCTGATATGAAATTAGTAGCATATTTTGTAATGGCTGTATGATGTATTTATAAACACACACTTATGATTTTTTTTTTTTTTGTTTCTTGCAGTAGCACTATGAATAAAAGAAAGATGATAAAATCTGATGTTTATTTAGAGGTAATGTAAAAAGGTACATGAAAAAATGACCAACCTATCTAAATTTCAGAAGTAAAATTGCTGGTGCATATTTACTAGCGCATTGGCGACTAAAACTGCTGATTTGTTTAATGTATCGAGAGCAACTGTATTGAAAGTGATGTCTGCATTCACCAAGTATGGAAAAGTGGAAAAAAAAAATCCAATTGAAAGAATTGTAGCAGAAATCTGCAACTGACTGAGAGAGACCACCTGACACTGAAAAAGGTTGTAGCCCAAAAACAAATTTATTGCCCTCAAAAATAACTGCAGAATCGTTTGGTGAGAACTTTCGTAAAGCTGAAATTTATTGCAGTGCCACTATTGTCAAGCCATTCGTTACTAATGGTAATGCTAGAAAGAGGATGCAATGCCATAAGGAGTACAAAAACTGTACACTTGATTGGAAACGTGATCACATTTGGTGTATGCCAAACGAAGCACATCATCCTGACTGCCTTGTGCTAACCATCAAACATGGAGGAGGATCAACAATGGTTTGGGCAGCAAAAATTTAAGTATTCTTTAAATCCTACTATCATCCTGAATGGGCAAATTACTGCCACTGATTACCTTGACATTCTGAGTGACCAGGCTCATCCAATGGTGGTGCTAACATTGTTTCCCACAACCAATGCCATTATTCAAGATGATAAGGCTCCAATACACCCAGTCAGTTGTGTCCAATCTTGGTTTGAGGAGAATGAAATGTAGGCTATATTAAATGAGAAGCGTTAAAATTTGGTGCAGTGTTAATAAGAGTATCTAACTAAAACTTTCTCTTCAATACTGATGTTTTATCTTGTACAGACACTTCAAAAATTAACAAGGTTTTTTTCCCCTGTAAGATCAAAAACATTGGAAATTTCAGGAACAACTGCGTGAGTTTCATCCTTTTTCCATTGGATTTGGCATATTAGCAATCACTGATCAAATGCAAGTTGCTGATATATTGTAAGAGGTGGAGTTTTAGAGATTTCTCGATTACGTAGGGTAAGTGCAATGGAGTCTTTTGGGTCTACAATTTTATGTGGCTTATGGCAAATTTACAACTCTGAATTCAATGACAGTAACCATTTTTGTCAATCACACATCAATTTTTAACAAATGCTCAATGCTGTTTTGGATATTTTGGTGCCTAAAAGTATTTATTTTTAATTTTTGATAAAATACCACTGAAATTATAATATTAGTTTAGTCTTCCACTAAGTTCAATAGGCTTTTCTGCTAGTTATTATTAACTCGTCCATTTAATATAAGTTCTCCAGCTGAATCGTTGTTGTTGTTATTTTGGTTTTTAGGAACATTAGCAACTAAGGCCATATTGCTCCGGGGATATGCGGTGGTCACAGGCTCGAACCCCGGTCTAATCAAGAAGCGTGTGCTACGAACTGCTGCTCCTGCCCAACTGGCTACGGAGGCACTCTTCCAGGTGAACCAAAATGTTTAAATGTATTGTTTACCATTGGCAGCATTACAGCAAGAGAATTATTACTACTTATAATTCACTTAGTTTTATTACATTAAGATAACAAAGAAACAGGAAAAGAACTGTGTTATTTAGTACTAAGAAAACTTGCACTCTGGACTCAAAACACAGGACTTGAACATTAAAATGATTTAACAGATATGATTGAATACTACTTTTCGGCAAAAATGTCGTTTTGCATGGCTTTAAAATTAAATTCAGCAAACTAAGGACTAATCCCAATTAGGAAACCTTGCTATCTAAAGAGACCAGGCTGCCCTACTGGTTTCCCATATTTTAAACAAATAAAAGAACAGCCCTTTGTTAATATAATTTTCTTAGAAGTAATTCATTTACAAGTTTCAGTATCTATGAGTCAATGTCTGTGACTCATATACTGAGTTTTTTTACTATGAGCATATTGTAAGACCATGGTATTTAATTATGACAGTCAAAATTTTGTAAGCCACAAAAGAAATAGGTAGTGCTCAATTTACTGAATGTGGCATGTTTACTGAAGAGCAATGGAAAAGTTCATGACCTACTGTGGAAACCTCATCTGTAAGGATTACACATTAATGCAATGTTCAATCATCTTTTCTAGACCTTTTATGTAGAACATATTCTTTGCCTGTCTGGTTGCTCCTGACCACATTATAATACATGAATAACATTATCTGCCTCAAAGTGTTGCCCTTTTAAATCTTTTTCAGGATAGGAAAGAGGTATTAATCTGAATAGGCAATATCTGGGGGATAGTGGTATAAGGTATGTTCGTGTCAGACGGCACCTGGGATTTCTCCCATCTCCATGTGTGTTCGCTGTATCAAGGACAGTACACTGTCAAGCCAGAGACTTGAAAGTGTGTGGGCCATATCTGTGCAATGTGATGTGTTGTGCCCATTGTTTGTCTGGCTTATTAGCTACCAGGCCCCTAGTGGGGCCCGACGTTGCCCATACCTCGCCACGTGGAGGCTAGCCGGGTGTGTCCAACATTACAAGTTGCTCTGGCAGGTCCTGCCACCTAGTTTCCTGGAGTGGCTAGGACTTAAAAGCAAACAAAAAAAAATTATGCATTTGACATTAATGCTTTATGGGATTGCTGTTAGGAAATCGCTGGTTGGGGTTGAATGCTAGAGAGAGATGTGTTAAAAGGCCTAATAAGTCGGGCAAAATTTTGATGTTATTAAATTTAGACATGTGAGGCTATACACTAGATAAAAGATAATAGTGTTAGTTGTCTTAGAGATTTACACAAAACCGGTAGAATTTAGACGTTGATTAGAATTTGGCGGCATTGTTAAGGGGTGTACTCGGTTGGTTTAGGGGGGGGGGATGGTGGTAGCGGTATGACAACCATTGTGGGGAAACTCTCCTCTGACAGCTTCCACACAACATTTGGCTTTCAACTGCTCACAAAATTTCAGCAGCAAAGAATATTAACCCATAACGGATTTACCCTTTTGAAGGTAATCAACGAACATCACCCATTCTCTGTCACAAATGATTGACCTTTCTACCATCACTTTGGTAGCTGATGCCCTTCCAAAATTTCTTGTGGCAAAGACATCCTCCATAATTTTCTCTTCTTGTTTGCATTCCTTCGGTATCCATTTTACTGAAATTTTTGCACTCGGTTCATTGTAGAAACTGTTTCTCAGCTTTCTTGTGGATAATATGTGCCAATACTTTTTGTGTTTGACAATTATTGGTCATTCACCCCTAGGCCCACTTTAGGCATTCTTATTTGACTGTTATGATCCCTTTTGAATTCAGCAAACTAATTCTTGATTTGCTTCCCAAACAGTCCTTTTAAAAAAGAGTATTTTATTACTACACAACTCTCTTCTTTTGTGAAATTATTGGTTTCAGTGACATGATTTCTTTTAACCCTTAAAAAAATATATTTAAGATATTAATCAAAAAACTGAATTACATGCATATGTTTGTAATTTAATATTATGTTTATTTTATTATCAAATGAAATATACAGTAAGTCACAAAATTTTGAAATATACCATTTATTTTAAATAACATAAGTAAAAAATTTTAAATGATGATGATCTGAAATAAAATAGTCCTCACCATATTGATAAATCCATGGAATACTAATTCTTCTGCTAAAGTAAAAGGTGTATCATGATATGTAACTTCACAAGACAACTGTCGATTCATCTTATCATCCATCCGCAAGAGTAATGTCATCTGGTGGGGGGAAAAAGGGTGCTATAAGCTGAAGGTTTACATGACACACACACACTAAATATAGAGATGGAATATATGATAAAAAGGAATATTAATTATAATGGAATAATTAGTATTACTTGTCTTTACTTCAATTTATTCAACAACAGTTATTCCATTACAGTTATTTTATTCTACTTACGACAGTCAAATAGAATAACTGAAAGAGATATTAGTTTAGTGTAACAGCCATTGAAACTAAGGAATACTAACACTTGCATATTATTTTCCTACAAACACTGGAAATATAAAACACAAACTATACAATGGTTAACTATGCACTATAACTTATATTTCTTTCAGGTATTATTTCTTAGCACACACATACAATATTATGCATCTTTTTACAGTCAGTAGTAGTGTCAAAACAATGCAAGCTTATACAGAATAAGTCAAAATATTACCAACTTCAATTTGAATATCCCTTATAATTTATCAATCTTCTTTAAATTTATTCAAACTACCAATTTCTACAACACTGGATGGAAGTTACAACAACCAATTATTCTCTGCAACCATTCTTTTCCAATTTAAACTTATATCCCCATGTTTGTATGTCATCTGAGAAACAGTAAAGATGCTATTAGCATTTATTTTACAACACACTTTCAATCAGGTCCCCTCACAGGTGCTTCAATTTAGAGAACTTCATTATAGTTTTTTTTTTTTTTTTAGGAGCATTAGCAACTAAGGCCATATTGCTCCGGGATATGCGGTGGTCATTCCCTGACCTTTCCGCATCCTCCGTATTTGGTGGTGATGGGCTCAAACCCCAGTCTAATCAAGAAGTGTGTGCTATGCACTGCTGCTCCTTCCCACCTGGCTACAGAGGCGCCACTTCATTATAGTGAACTCCATTATTGCATTATACAAGGGCTGTTCAATAAATTATCTACCTACTTATAAAGGAAGTGAGATAGAGGCAAAAAACTGTTTTTATTTTTCAATATAACGTCCCCGAACTTCAATATGTATACTTGTGTTCCATTTTGTACGCAATGAGGAAATACCAGACAAATAAAATTCATTGCCCTGTCCATCAAAGAATGCAGAAACAGCAGACTTCAGTTTATAATCATCAGCAAAGCAGCGTCCACCTAAGTTTTTCTTGAGGTGTTGAAACAGGAAATAGTTACTGGGGCCAGATCCGAACTGTAAGGTGGATGGGTAAGTTCTGTAAAGTCAGTCTCTCAAAGCAGCACACCTCTGGAAAGTTTCCCATGGTGTTTTTCCTTTATGACTTCCCTTAGGTTGTAACAGTAGGGATGCATATGACTCCACAGTGACTGCTTGTGTTCCTAGTAATGAATGTACAAAATTCCCTTAGCACCCCAAAAAATGGTGGCCATAATTTTGCTAGCTGAAGGTTGTGTCCGATATTTTTTGGGTTGGGGAGAATTCTTGTGCTTCTGCTGCATCGATTCTTGCTTGATCTCAGGGTCCCAGTGATGAACCCATGTTTTATTACCTATAAAAATTCTGAAGATGAAAGTTTCAGGATCCCTTCCATAAAGTTCCAAATTCTCCTCACAGCACCGTACTCTGAATTGCTTCTGCACAAGGATTAGAAATCTGAAGACACACCTTGCACTAACCTTAGTCATCCCCAAATATTCATGGAGAATGGTTATAATTGTTCCTTCAGATATGTCACATTCTCTAGAGATTTGGGACACCTTTAAATGTCTGTCATTGAGCACAAGGGTTTCCACAGCTTCGCACATTTCTGGAGTAGTTGCTTTCATGGGCCTTCCTGGACATGGATCATCTTCGATGGACTCTCTATCCCACTTGAACTGTTTTGAGCAGAATTTCACCTGGTACTCTGAAGGTGCACTGTTGCCATACACAGTGACTATCCTTTAATGAATGGCCTTTGGTCCAATTCCTTCTTTGGAGAGAAACTTGATGACTGAACAATGCTCCAATTTCAGCAAATCCATAATTTGATACAGGTTTTTTGAACCTTCTTTCTGTTACAGCAGCAACCTAAAAACATAGTGGGATCAAAAAGGCAGATATTGTTGGGATATCAGAGACGTGGTGTCACACAGATATAAGGGATGCGGAACTGCAATTTCGGGAGTACAACGTCTACAGAAAGGATAGACAGGATAGGAAGGGGGGAGGTGTTATGCTATTAGTTAAGAAACACATAAAAACCAAGGAAGTGAAGCCAGTCGACATCGCTGGACAGTGCAGTGTGGAGTCAGTTTGGTGTGACATAAACATTGGGAGATCAAAATTGAGAGTAGGAGTGTGCTATAGGCCTAATGACTCTGATGAGTATAATAAGGAACTGTACAGGGAAATAGAGTGGGCCAGTAAATCAGAGTGTCTTATAATGGGAGATTTTAATTTCCCAGATATTGACTGGAATTTGGGGGCTGGTTACTCACACACTAGCAGGGTTTTTGTGGATTTATTGGATGATTGTTTTCTACATCAGCATGTTCGGGAGGCAACTAGAGGGAGTAATACTCTTGATTTGATTATCAGCAGTGATTCTTCATGCATTAAGAATCTGCAGATAAATGAACCATTAGGTGGCAGTGATCACAGTGTGCTGAAGTGGGATTTACTCAAAGAGGTAACTACCATTAGGGGTAAAGGGAAGGGTTATTGCTTCCGTAAAGGCGACTACGATGGACTGAGACAGTATTTAAATTCTATACAGTGGGACCAACTGATGATGTTACCAACAGCAAATTCAAAATGGGAAGCATTCAAAGAACTTATCTTGGAAGCTACTAGGCTTTACATACCAACTAAGAAATATTGTTCAAGGTTTAGGCCAAAATGGATGTCAGATGAACTAATGAGGCATATGGCAGAGAAGAAAAATGCATGGGATACATACAAATTAACACATGACACAGAAGCCTATGACAGATACAAGTTGATATGCAACCAAGTTACAAAGGAGGTTAGGCAGGCGAAGGCAGATTACGAGAAATCCTTGGCAAGGGATGCAAAGAAAAACAGCAAAGAGTTCTTTACTTATGTAAACTCTAGAAGGAAGGGGATGAATCAGATTGGTCCACTTGATATTGATGGGTCAACTGTTGATGATCCTGCTCAGGTAGCTAAGAAACTAAATGAATATTTTGCATCGACATTCACACATGAGGAGTTATTCAGCGAGGGGAATGCCAGAGGTGTATTCAACTCTAGCAGTAAGCTACAGAATCTTGAAATAACTGGGAGTAAAGTGGAGGAGAAACTGTTGAAGATAAACACAAGAAAGGCACACGGGGTGGATGGGATCTATCCAATTATATTAAAGGAGGCAGCAAAGGAAGTAAGCAAACCCTTAGCCATAATTACGAGAGCTTCCTTGGACTCAGGGGAGGTACCCATAGACTGGAAATGTGAAAATGTGACCCCAATTCACAAAGGAGGATCAAAGGCTGACACAAGTAATTATAGACCTGTGAGCTTAACTTCTGTTCCAGGAAAATTAATGGAGGCACTGGTTAAAGAAGCACTGCAGGATCATTTAGACAAGACTTCAGTTATAGCTCAGACACAGCATGGTTTTGTTAAGGGGAAGTCTTGCCTGACCAACTTGATTGGATACTATGATGCAGTCACAAAAGAACTGGATGCAGGGAATAACTTTGATATTATATACTTGGATCTTAGAAAGGCTTTTGATACTGTTGCACATGGAAGACTGCTACACAAATTGGAGCAGTGTGACATTGGAGGCAAATTGCTGCTATGGATAAAGGGGTGGTTGAGGGGGAGAAGACAGAGAGTGGTACTCAATGGACACTGCTCATCGTGGACTGATGTTATTAGTGGAGTCCCTCAGGGCTCAGTGTTGGGTCCATTATTGTTTTCTGTATTTATAAATGATATTGATGATGGTATATCGGGCTTAATGTCCAAGTTTGCAGACGATACAAAGGTTGGCAGGGTTGTCAAGGACACTACTGACACTATGCTGCTGCAACAGGATCTGGAAAGGTTGAGCAGATGGGCTGAGAGGTGGCAAATGAAGTTTAACATTGACAAATGTAAAGTACTACACATGGGAAACAGCAACCCCAGAGCAACGTATCAACTCTGTGGTACTACACTGACAGTGGTAGAGAATGAAAGGGACTTGGGGGTGGTTGTGCAGGCAGATATGAAGTTCTCTGAGCAGTGCAGACGGGCTGCAAGAGTAGCTCATGGAGTATTGTCAATGATATACAGGAATTTTTCCAGCAGGGATAAGGAGGTGATTATTCCATTCTATAAGGCGATGGTCAGGCCACACCTAGAGTACTGTATACAGGTCTGGAGGCCTCATTTCAAGAAGGACGTAGAGCTGCTGGAACGAGTACAGAGAAGGGCAACAAGATTAGTGAATGGAACAAAGGGGTGCTCTTACGAAGAAAGGCTTAAGTTTTGCAAATTACAGTGTCTGGAGACTAGGCACCAGCGAGGTGATCTGATAGAGGTGTATAAAGCCTTGAATGGTTTGAGCATGCTCAATGCTGATGGGATTCTTCCTCTAGCTCAGAAAAATCACCTGAGAGGGCATAAATTCAAATTGAGGAAAGATAGATGTAGGATAGACGTGCGGAAATTTGCCTTTAGCCAGCGGGTGGTTGGTTGGTGGAACAGACTTCCATCCCTTGTGGTGGAGGTTGATAGCCTAAATAAGTTTAAGGCTCAGCTGGACAGGTATTTTGAACGAACAGAGGGGTGAAGTGGAAGTGGTTTTTTTTTTTTTTTTTTTGGCTGATGCTGCATAAGCTTGCTTTCTTGCATCAAATGCCTCTACTAATGCTAATGCTAATCAGTATGTCATATAAGGTAGAATTTTAACTTTCCAGTTAGCGGTTTGGAACTGGCTATTTGGTCACTCACACACTAGCAAGATTTATGAGATTTATTTGATGACTGATTTCTTCAGCAGCATGTTAGAGAGGCAACCATAGGGAGTAATACTCTTGATCTGATTATCAGCAATTACTCATGCATTAAGAATCTGCAGATAAAGGAACCACTAGGTGGCAATGATCACAGTGTATTACTGATGTGGGAGTTATTTAAAGACGTAACTACCATCGGGGGGTAAAGGAAGAGGTTTTTTCTTTCGTAAAGGTGACTACACAGTAGTCTCAGACAGTTTTTAAATTCTATACAGTGGGACTACCTAATCTTACCAATGGCAAATTCTAAATGGGAAGCATTCAAGGAATTAACCATAGCAGCTACTAGACTTTTCGTGCCCACTAAGAAATACTCTTCAAGGTATGGGCTTATTGGATGTCACATGAACTAATTAGACTTGTGACAAAGAAGAAAAATGCACGGGATGCATATAAATTATCAGGCAGCACAGAAGCATATGGCAGATATAAACTAGTCTGTAATCGTCACAAAGGTGGTTAGACAAGCGACTGCAGAATACAATCTTTTGCAAAGGATGCAAAGAAAAACAGCAAATAAGTCTTTACTTGTAAACACTAGAAGAAGGGGATGAATCAAATAGGTCCATTTGATATAGATGATTCGACTGTCGTTGACCCTGCTCATGATGGAGACAAACTGAATGAGTATTTTGCATCTATTCACACAGGAATTCTTTAGGGAAGTAGATACCAAAAGTTTATCAACCTCTAACAAGGAGCTAAATGATTTTGTAATAACTGAGAGGAAAGCAAAAGAGAAATTGTTGAAGTTAAACAATTTTGAAATATGAAAGGCACCTGGGGTGGAAAGGATCTATCCAATTATATTAAGGGAAATTATATGTAAGCATTGAAGGGAGTAATCAAACCTTTAGCCATAATTATGAGAGCAAACTACAGACCTGTTATAGTTTAACTTCTGTTCGAGGGAAAATAATGGGGTCGCTGGTTAAAGAAATAATGCAGGATCATCTAAACAAGGCAGCAATTATACTTCAGACACAGCATGGGTTTTTCAAGGGGATTTTTCAGGAAAGCTTTTGATACTGTGGAACATAAAAGACTGCTGTACAAATTGGAGCAGTGAAGCATTAACTGCAGGTTGCTGCTGCAGATTAATGGATGGTTGAGTGGGAGAACAAAGAGTGGAAATCAATGGACGTTGCCTTTCGTGGACTAAAAGTTATTAGTGGAGTTCTCCAGGGTTCGGTAAGGCCCATTGTTGTTTTCAATATTTATCAATGATACAGATCAGGGGTGGCCAACTTAATTTGTGATGCGATCTACTTTTTTTCTTCAAAATGTGCCGCGATCTACCTTTTCAAGAATTTCATTGCACATGGTTATAAAAGTTAACCAACACATATTGAAATATGTTGTTTATAAATTTTAAAATTAAATACAATTAAGAATTTTTATTTTAAATCCATACATATTTAAATTTTTAATTTATGTGAAGTTTGTGACTCCATGTCATCTTCCAAGCTTTCAAAATCTGGGAATTTTCTGTGATAAGGCCAACCGTAGAGAATCTTCTGTATGCAAGTCTGTCAGAGTAGAGCGATTCTTCGTCTTTCTTTGTTTCAAATATGAAAAGGCCAATTCACATAAATATGTGGAACCAAAACAGAATTTAAAAGTTCACTGCATTTTTTTTACATTTGGGTACTTTTCTCAGCAAACATATTTCAAAAAGTCCTTTTTGATAATGTGGCTTTTAGGAAGATATCGTTTTGCAACATAATAATTTCATTTAAAGTAATATTTTCTGCAATTTGTTTCGTATCTAAGTCAACATTAAATATATTGAACAATGTCTTCGATTGTTTTAAAATCACTGAATCTGGTTTCAAAATCATCCACAACTTTCTCAATTTCAGAAACATATTTCTCACTATTAAATTCAAAAACTGATTTTTGCAAATGATCTTGCATATTTGCAAAACGATCAAATTTTTTTTCCTTTGAAATACTTAGTCATTGCCAAAAATTGATATCTATATGCAGAAAAACTACTAATCATGTCACCCACATTTTTATTTTTTCCTTGTAGTTCCAAATTCAGATCACTTAATTTACTGGAAAAATCTACCAAATCACACAACCACTCCAAATCTTGTAGTTGCTCATAATCATCACCCTTTGCTCAACAATTTTTTTAATTTCATTCAGAAAATTTCGAAATCTCTGTAGAAACTTACTCCGACTCATCCACCTCACATCTGTGTGTAATATCAGATCTGGTTCTTTTTCATCGAGTTGCATTTTGAAAAGTCTCCTTTGAAGAGATTGTCCTCTGATAGAATTCATGATTTTGAAAGCTATGTCCAGACCACTTTTAGTATTTAATCTTTTGCTGGCTAACACTTGTTGGTGGATGATAGTGGTAACTCAAAAAATCTGGAAATTCACCATCCTTTTGGCACAATGCGATGAATCCGTTAAGATGCTCCGTCACTGCTTTAGCTCCATCTGTTGTTATTGATACGAGCTTAAATGGTGGTAATTTTATTAACTAAAACTATTGGAAGGAATGGATAGATGAAACAGGATTTTTTTTTTTTTTTTGGCTGATGCTCTATAAAGATGCTTTCTTGCATCATTTGCTAATGCCAATACACATGCATACAAATTCAGAAATCAAATTAACAACACCAATACTCACAAGTAGATTTTGTCCTTCATCCTGTGGCTTTATGTTGCACATCATATTTATAATGCGTCTAGTTTCATTATCACAAGGCTCTGGTGAAGCAGATTTTACTGATTCTGGCATTTCTGGAGAAGAAGCACGTTGCTGAACAACAGGCGGATGAGTAGCTGCAAATGCAGTAAGTGGATAGATGCCATTTCTGTTGAAAAAAAAATTATGCTATTATAAGCTAATATATATCTATAATGTTCTTTTTTTATTAAATGGAACTGCAATGCACACTTTTACACTTCTGCAATGCACACTTTTGTACAATAGACAGCCTATAGAGCAGTTGTAAAAGAATGAGATTTCACAAAGAATGTAAAAGAAAATTGCCTTTTTTTGCGTAAGTAGTACTTTTTAATAACATGTATATCATCAGAAAGAACTGTTTCAGAAAAATGCAATTTTTCAAAAAAGACAAAATCCTCAATATTAATCTAATAAATTAGCATTTTTATTTCAATAATTAACTTGATTTAATACTGCACCTTAAGTACTGTATACAGGACTCATTTTAGGAAGATCTACACTCTTCCTAAAATGTGACTGCCAGTTCTGTATGAAGTATTCAAGGTGCAGAGAAGAGTACTGTGGCCATTTAATGAACCAATAATCTAAATGTTTTTCAAAGATTGGTAGAAGGAATAATGTAATCTTCGTCATATCGTTTCAGATAAATACTTTCCTACCTACCAGTGGAACATACCACATTACTGATACTGTGATTCCTATTCTTCTTTCATGAAATAAAGATCAATTTATTAAGAAGTGAGCAACAATCCTTGCAGTGGACACATCAAAACAAACAGGTTCTGTGAAACAAGTGTGCTCTTAAATGAAAGGCAACAATTTAAGTATTTCTTAAAATAACAAACACTTCATTGTTCAAATGACTGCCTGAGTTCCCAGCAGACACAAGTCCAAAATGCTTTGTTTCATTTTAATATGTTATAATAACCGATAGTGATATTTCTAATAATAAAGTATTAAATGCAATTTCATTAGCAAAATGGATAAATTATCTCTATAGGGTGAGAAATGGCAGCTGTGGTTTCACTGCAAGATGAAAAAGAAGTGGCGATTATGACAGACAGAGGTCTATCATATAATAATCTCAATGATCTCTCTAAATAATACAGTTTGTTAATGATGTACATTTAGCACTTCAGATGGATTTTAACAAGCATTAAAAATTCTCTACATTATGGTATAATTACAAATGGCAATATTTATTACCTGACATCATCCAGAAACTTTTCTAATTCTAACTTTGGAGCATCACTACGGTGTATCTCCACACTAGGACGGCCATCTGGATGAATTATCTCAGATAAAACATCTTGATTGTATCTTGAGCGAAATGCTTCATCAGTTAACTGGTCTGGCTGATATGCTAAATAAATCAAAATTAATAAATAATATTAAATAAATTTAAGAATTATTTACAGAAGGCCACCATTTTTCATACAGAACTCTGAAAATCTAAATCACACCACTCAGGATTTCAAAAATCAAGCTCTCAACCCATTCTATAACCTTATAAAAAAAAACTACACAGTTCACCCATCCATACAGTCCAAAAATTTGTCTGATTCTTTCTTGAATTTATTCAACCCATATGCTTCCACAACAACAATCAACTACCCACTGGTTAAACTGGTTAAAGGAAAACTTCTGCACATCTATCATGCTACCATCCTTCAGCTTGAATTTAAGCCCCCTCATGTGTGTACTTTCAGCAAGTGGAAGAATGCCATTAACATTCAGCTTACTCAATCCAATAAAGGCTTTAAACACCTCAATCAGATCTCCCTACAGGTGACTAATCCTGAGACGCTGCAATTTGCAGAACTGAAGCCTTTTCTAGCTAAGAGCACCCCTTTGTTCCCTTCATCAGTCTGGTTGCTCTTCTCTGCACCCACTCCAGCAGACCAACATCCTTCCTGAAGTGAGGCTTCCAGACATACAATGTTCAAGATACAGCATAATCACAGCCTCACACAAAGATATAATCACTTCCTTATCACTGCTAGCAAAGTTTCTGTATCATGGACAACCCTATGAATTGTCCTGGAAACATGTCAGACTGCACAATTACTGCTAGGTCTTTTTTATTCTTATCAGCTATGTAATTTATCACATAGCTGATAAGTTACACCAGAGTTGATGAAGTAATTGCATTTGTCAATGTTAAACTTCAGCTGCCATTTCTCAGCCCACTGACCCAATTTTCCTAGATCTTGTTGCAGTAGCTCACCCTGCCAACCTTTATATCATCTGCAACCTTATACATAAAGCCTGCTATATACCTTCATCAATATCATTGATAAATATTCAAAACAACAAGGCCCAACACAGAACCCCGGGGAACTCCACTAATAACATTAGTCCACAAAGAGCAGTGCCCACTGATAACAACTCTCTGTCTTGTTCCACTTAACCATCCCTTTATTCATAACAGCAACTTGCTCTTAATGCCAAACTGCTCCAGTTTGTACAGCACACTTTTATGGGCAACAGTATCAAAAGCCTTTCTGAAATCTAAGTATATGACATGAAAATTATTTTTTGCATCCAGTTCCTTGGTCACTATATCATAGCACCCTACTGGATTGGTTAGACAAGACTACCCCTTAACAAAATCCATGATGTGATTGCACGCTTGCCCAGATGGTTGTGCATTACTTCTTTAACCAGCGATGCAATTATTTTCTCTGGAATAGATGTTAAGCTAACAAGTCTGTAATTACTCATGTCGCCTTTGATCCCCCCTTTATGAATTGGGATAAATTTGCAAATCTCCAGTCCATAGGGACAACCCCTGAATCCAAGGATGCTCTCATAATTATAACTGGATAGATTCCATCTACTACAGGTGCCTTTTTTATGTCCATATTCAACAATTTCTCCTCCACTTTACTTTCGGTTATCACAAAGTCATTTAGCCCCACATTAGATCTTGATAAACGTCTGGCATCCCTTCTCTAAAGAATTCCTCATGTGTGTGAATGTAGATGCAAAATACCTATTCAATTTCTCTGCAACCTGAGCAGGGTCATTGACAGTTAACCCATAGACATCAAGTGGCCTAATGTAATTCAACCCACTTCCTTCTACTGTTAATATAAACATAGAAGTCTTTGCTGTTTTTGCCCTTCATTCCTTGCCAAAGACTTCTCATAATCTGCCTTAGCTTGCCTAACCTCCTTTGTGATTTGGTTCCAGACTATATCTACCATATAGTCTGGAACCTTAGTGTTCCTTTGCACTTTTCTTCTCTGCCACATGTCTGAACAGTTTCTGACATTCATTTAGGTCTAAGCTTCCAACAGTATTTCTTCATTGGTATGAAAAGCCTAGTAGCTTCTTTGATTACTTCCCTGAATGCTTCTCATTTAGAATTTGCTGTTGGTAACATCATCAGTTGTCCCACTGCATAGAATTTAAAAACTGTTTGAAACCACTGTAGTTACCCTTTCCCTTTACTCTTGACAATAGATGTCTTTTTTTAAATTCCACATTAGTACACAGTGATTGCTGCCACCCAGTGGGTTTTTATATTTTATGATGGTCTGAAACTAAGGCTGGTGATATCACAAGATAAGACTGATCTGTTCAATCACTGAGCACATAAGAATTTATAAATCATACAAACGACAAAAAATTGGTATAGCTGTAGTCCTACAGTTTGTGTGTGGCCATAAGTAAGCTCACAGTTTCTAGCCTGTTCACTGCCGTGAAATATGTGTAGCCCATTTAATGTGTATGCACAGTGAATTGGGGCAGTCCCAATTAAATATGGAAAAAATGGCTGTCCCAATTCAATGAGTATGCAGTCGCAATAAATAGGTAATTTCTTTTAGCTTCAAGTTGTACAAAAAAAAAAAAAAAAAAGAACGGAAATTTATTATTATAATTTTATTAAAATCCTAAACAGTTTTTTAACATATCATCATACTGCAATCTTACTGTCGAATGTGTACATCGTTCCCTGATGCACTTCCATGTTAGTACTAGTAGTGGCAAAAGATGCAAAGACTGCAAGTTTATACAGCATCAGTCAAAAAAAAAAACACACCACAATTACCTCATTTGCCTTCCCTCCTCTAATAATTAGTCTAATTCTTTATTCTGCACTATCCACTTGTGTAATACAAGATGAAAATTTGTCAAACAATCAATCTCTGGTTCAAAGCAAATTTTCATACATCTACCTTGGAACCACCCTTTAATTTATACCTGCTTACATATACCATTTGAGAAACAGTAAGGTAAGGATGCTATCAACATTTTATTTACTGAATCCATTAAAAGCCTTAAACAAGTACAGGTCAATGCTGAAAAAAGTCTCGAGTTAGGGTTAAATCTGAAGGTATCTGCAATTCTGCCCAGACACAATATGAGGGAGTATATGATGAGAGTCTTGTCAATCGATTTGGCCCTGGAGAGATTGTGCAAAGCTCAAGGGGTAAAATTTTTCTCAGCCATAGATGCCAATGCACCTAAAAAATTCCCCAACAAACAATCAAACAGGGATGAGATACACTTAAATAGTAGAAAGGGAGCAAGGATATTTGTTGATACCATCGATGCAGTATTAGATGGGCCAGAAAACTGCTAGCTTGGGGGGGGGGGGGGGGTTCACGGACTAATGGATTAAGAGCAGCCACAGGAAGAGCCGGAAGTGATTCTTGCAATGCTTCTATTGGAATGAGCAGCAGCCTGGAAATGAGTTGCTGGGGATTTCAGGAACTGCTGGGAGTCATCGAGAAAGAAAGAAATACATGGGCTGTGTTAGGGTAACTAAAAGTAAGAACAGGTGCATGTATACTTACTTCCGTGTACACCAGCAGTACAGTAAATAAATTTGATGAATTTGAAGTGTGCTGGTCAAGACATCAAAGGTGGATATTTTTGGGATATCAGAGACACGGTGTCACACAGATATAAGGAATGCAGAATTGGAATTTGGTATGTACAGAAAGGATAAACAGGATAAGAACAGTGCAGGGAGTTATGCTGTTAGTTCAGAAACACAAAGTCTAAGGAAGTGCATCCAGTTGACATTGGTGGACAGTGCAATACTGAGTCAGTCTGGTGTGAAATAAGCACTGGGAAAGAAAAATGAGGGTAGGAGTGTGTTACAGGAGAAATGAGTCTGATGAGTACACTGAACAATTATACAGTGAAATACAGTGGGCCAGTAAATCAGAATGTCTTATTAAGGGGAGATTTTAATTTCCCAGATATTGACTGGAATTTGTGGATGACCCACTTGCACACTAGCAACACTTTTGTGGATTTAATGAATGATTGTTTTCTACAGCAGCATGTTCAAGAGGCAACCAGAGGGAGTAATACTCTTGATCTGACTATCAGCAGTGATTATTCATGCATTAAGAATTTACAGATAAAGGAACCACTAGGTGGCAGTGATCAGTGTACTGATGTGGGGTTTACCAAAAATCATATAACTACCATCAGGGGTAAAGGGAGTGGTTTGTGCTTTCATAAAGATGACTACAGTAGTCTCAGAGAGAGAGTTTTTAAATTCTATACAGTGGGACCAACTGATGATGTTAGCAACAGAAAATTCTAAAATAGAAGTATTCAAGGAATTAATCTTGGAAGCTACTAGGCCTTTCGTACCAACTAAGAAATACCGTTCAAGGTTTAGGTCTAAATGAGATTCATGGCATAAAAAAAAAAATGCAAGGAATGCATATAAATTATCAGGAGATATACAGGGTGTCTCAAAAATATTGGTACAAATGTTTAGGGGAGGTAGGTAACATCTAAAGGAATGTGAATCGCATAGGAACCCATAACCAGAAACGTCACGGAAAAGTAGTAGCAGAGGCACAAGACAGTAATTAATGGCAAACATTTATTTGACCTAATATTAACAATGGAGTATGAGATGGGTGCATTTCATGATGTTACAACAGATGCTCGAAGGTTCCACCACGAGACACGATGCATGCGTGACACCGACGCAGCATGGAATGGCAGACACGGTCGAACACACCTGGAGTTTCTTTGACAGTAGCAGCAGCAGCAGCAGCAGCAGCAGCAGCAGCGCAGATGAGTCTCTCCACGAGATCTGAGGGGCCCATGAGAGAAGATTTGAGGGCCCCCACAGAAAGAAATCAAGGCTCGATAAATCAGGTGAGCGTGGGGGCCAGGCAATGGGTCCACCATGGCCAATCCATCGACGCCCAAAATGCCTGTTCAAATGGCCACGAACACATCTTCCATAATGGGCAGGTGCCCCGTCATGTTGAAACCAAATGTTGCATCTCACATTTCCTGGAACATCGTCAAGTAACCCTGGTAGAACTTGTTCAAGAAAGATCCAATATTTAGCGGAGTTCATGCAGGATGGTAACAGGTATGGGCCGACTAAGCAGTCACCGACCATACCTGCCCACACATTTATTGCGAAGTGATGTTGTGCCGCATGGAGTCACACAACGTGTGGGTTGTCTTGAGCCCACACATGAGCATTGTGTGAAATAAGAGTGAAATAAGCCTCATCCATGATAAAACAGACTGGAAAATTCAAGTCTTGAACACTTTCTTGGAGAAACCACTGCGCAAAAGCAGTGATTATGTGTGCAGGATGATCTTGGGGGAGCAGTAACTGAATCGTCATGACAGACACGCTGTACACTGCAATGAAACACTCTTAAGGCAGAGGCAACGGCACGTGTGCTGGTAGTAGGATTATTCTGGACATCATTCAACACACTTTCTTCCATGGCGGGAGTTTGCGTCAAATTCGGTCTTCTGTAGACAGAAGACCGAACTCAAAATAAAATTTCGTTAAGTTCATCATTCGTGAAAAGGCAAAACTCCTTTACAACACTTTAGCGAAACTAGTGATAGCTCTGGAGGGATAGGTTTTTTAGCTAGCAAAGGCGCTGGTTTGAAAGATTTGTTTGAAATTTCTAATAAATATTACATTTAATATTAAATTGTTTCTTATTTTCATTTCGATGCCATATGCTTGCATTTCACTATGTGCTGTCTACGTACATAGTCATATTTTGAAGGTACATATAATACATAGATAGACTAGTTTTTCTTATATATTTCATACTTTGGAAAGGAACTCCTTTATTACTATGGGAGCCATAACTCGGTATTCGCGTTTTCGGTATTCGCGGCATTTCTCAGGAACATAACCCCCGCGAATAGCGGGGGTTTACTGTATTTAATTTTGACTAATCTATTTTTATATATATTTAAAATTTGTTGCGACCAACCAAAATTAAAGCCGTGATCGACTTGTTGGCCATCCCTGGTATCATCAATCATTGTTCTGCTATTCCACGGGTCGACGTATGAAGCCTTGCCACCATGCCCTATCCGTGTTGTTGATTTCACTCCAATTTCCTCCTCTCTTAATGACATCGGTCTTTACCATGTCCTGCCATCTCATTCTTGGTCTCCCCCCCCTGGTCTTTTGTCCCTTAATTGTAAATCAAACATTCTTCTTGGCAAACACCTTTCGTTCATCCTCTTGACATGTCCAAACCATATCAGATGGGAACTTTCAATCCTATTCTGGAGTTTTTTCAACCTGAATTCTCTCCCTAATCATATCATTCCTGATTTTGTTGCGTCTTGTCTTTCCGGCTATGCTCCTCACAAATCTCATTTCTCCCCCTGAATTCTGCTTTCATCCTTTTCCGCACAGCCCAAGGTTCAGATGCATATGTCAGAATTGGTACATAATAGGCCTGATATATAGCCTTCTTACACTTCAGTGGTATGTTCCTGTTCCAGATCATATCTTTTGTCTGCCCATAGAAATTCCCACCCGCTTGTATCCTTCTACTTATTTCTTCGTCTATTACTCCAGTCTTTGTAATGGTGCTTCCTAGATACTTGAAGATGCGAACTATTTTTAGCTGTTTCCCTTCCATTGTAATGTATCCATCAAGCTTTCCACTCCTCTTTAAATACAGAGGATGCGGAAAGGTCAGGGAATGACCACCGCATATTCCGGAGCAATATGGGCTTAGTTGCTAATGCTCCTAAAAACCAAATAACAATAACAAACTCCTCTTTAGAACCATTACTTCACTCTTCTCCTGACTGAAACCAGTCCAAATCCATCGGCCATATTAGCCCATATATCAACTTGCTGTTGCACTTGTTCCCTACTCTCTCCCCATATGCAGAGGTCATCTGTGAAGAGCATGACTTTCATCTGGTCTTGTCCAAGTTGTTCCACCACTCTACATTGCACATCATTCATGACAGCTATGAACAGTACTGGTGACAAGACGCCCCTTGCCTCAAACCTGATGTTATTTCGAAGCTCTCTGTCAACCCCACCACTGTTCTTACTTTGCTCACTGTATTGGTGCACATATTCTCAAATTCTCTCCACAAGATGTTCCTCTATCCCCAAGTTTCTCAAAACCTCCCACACTTTCTCTCTCTTTACGGCATCAAACGCTTTCTTTATATACAAAAATGCCATCCATAATTCTTTATTGTATTCGTAACTCTTTTCCATCAGTTGCCTGATGCAGAAAATTAGATCCACCATCGATCTGCCCGGCCTAAAGCCGTACTGTTCCTCGGCCATCCTATTTTCAATCGTTCATCTTATCTTCTGCTCTAACACTCTCTCATACAGCTTACTCACACGCGATGTCAGTGTGATGCCTCTATAATTGGAACACTTTTTCCTGTTCCTCTTCTTGAACAACGGGATGATCGAACCTTCTTTCTAGTCCTTCGGCACCTGTCCCTCATCCCAGATCTTACTAAACAGTCTGTATGTTCACACTATCCTTGCCTCGCCTGTAGCCTTCAGCATTTCTCCATTTATCTCATCCATACCAGCAGACTTACCTGTTTTGATGTATTTCCATGCCTGCACTACATCGTTACAAGTCAAGTCGGTCTGCTCTCTCTCCGTATCTTTACTTTCATCCCCTCTTTTACAATCAACCTGCCTTTGTCTCTTTTGCTGGCTGTCCTGCATGTTCAACAGATTTTCAAAATACTTCTTCCATGTTCCTCTTATCTCTTTGGCCTTGGTTATTAGGTTCTCATTCTCATCCATCAAGTATTTGCTCTGTTCACCATCTCTTCTCCTTTTCCTCACCATACCATACAGTGTCTTTTTATTACCATCGATATCTTGTCGTAGAGTTTCACTCCATTCTTCTTAACTATCCTCTTGGCCACTCTCTTCACGGTTTCATATCTCTCTTTATTCTCGTCATTTCTGTTCTGAAAGTAGGTCCTGAATGCATTATTCTTGATTTTCACAGCCTCTCTCGTCCTATCATTTCACCATGGAGTTTTTTTCCCTCTCTTTCTATTGCTTGTCTTTCCACAAATCTGCTCTGTCAGTCCTACTACACAGTCTTTGAATGCTTTCCATTCTGATTCCACGCTGTTCACCACTGTCTTAGGTACAACCCTCCTGAACTCTTCTCTGAACATCGCCCCTAACCTAACTCCAGCTTCTCCATTTCTTCGCAGCTGGTTTGCAGTGCGTAACATTGTACTATCTTCAATGTTTCGCTGTCATTCATTTGCAGTTTAATTGACATGAGTCTGTCGCTGATATTGTTCACCTCCATTAGCCTTTCCTTAATCCTGTGATCTATAATGATGGCTACACCCTTCCTCGCTACATCACCCTAAGACTAATACAGGTAATAGCTTCCTCGTAACTCTTTACACTCATTTCGATTCACTCAATACATATGCTTATTTTTCTCTCCTTTAATATGTCCACACACTTCTCAATTTTTCCTGACAATGTCAATTGAGTGTGGCTAGTTTAATATATGTCATCAGCTGATCTTGTTGGATGCAGATACCACCACGTCTGGGCTAATTAGTTTTGAGGCTTCTTTTTCTATTAAAGGCAATAAATTTAAGCTGCCGATCTGCCAAACCTGTCACAGATCAGCATGTTTCATGTTATATACCTCTGGTATATAACATGAATTATGTAGGTGCCTATAACTGTATACATGAAATAGATAAATATTTCTTTGTAAAATTATAGGAAAAGCAATTTAAACAAAGCCATTGAACTCCATATTATAAAAAATGATTTTTCCGATACCTATGATTTTATTAATTATCTACCAGTCACACGATTTTCATGAAAGTTTAGATCATGGCCACAGAGCTGCAAGTTTTTATGCTTTGTCAAAAAAATATAATTTCATCGAGAAGTATGAAGTTAAGTGCATGGTGTTCGTGAACTACAAAAATGAGCCGGAGAGGCTAGAATAGGTTAAGATTATCTCTTTATGATTCATTTCTTAGTGGTGGATTTTGCATTTTAGGGGTTTTTTTAACATATCCCCTGTTAAAGCTTTGAAATGAAATTGTAATTTTTTTTTGGACCTGAAGCATACGCCTCCTACACCTGTGCGGAGACCCATCACTGCCATTACGAGGCACAAGCATTAAAAAATTAAAATAAAGGAAAAAATTGTGCCCTTTTCGATTCAATAAAGGATGTCTGGCAACACTAGTTATAGGCCAAATATTTTCTCAGTGCTTATGTTACACCAAACTGACTCAACATTGAACTGGCCACTGACTTCAATTCAGTGCACTGCTTTAGATTCTATGTTTCTTAGCCAAAAACATAATTACTTACTCCACCTCCTGTTTTGTCTGTCCTTTCTATACCATAATTTAATTTTGTGCAGAAGATGGCTTATCTTCTTTTGGCAAGGACAGGAAACAACCAGCAGAATTCCCATGAACTTGTTCTGGATGGCTGCAATGAGGTCAGTCATACAACACATTACATCACTAAGCACACAAACCTAATTAGAAAGGAAGATATGTGCTTTAATGTGATACTTAATGCTGCACAGTTCTAAACTGCAAAGCAGTAAGTGTATTGTTGTTGTTATAGTACTTTACTCCTTGACAAAACCTTTCAGGGAAATACTTCACTCTAACTGATGTTACTTGCTTACGTTTCTTGGTACTGTAATATCATTATCTAATACAGAGGTCCCCAACCTTTTGCTTTCAATGGGCCACATTTTGCAATCTGAAAGTTCATGAGGGCCGCAACAAAAACCACTTCTAGCATGTCTTCGCAGATCTTACTAAAAACAAATCTATGTATTTGTTTTCTGAGCTTTAGAATAGAATGCAGAGCAGCCACTAAAAATTACTCACATACAGTAATGATAACCTAAAGATGAACAAATTGTGTCCATCTATAATTAACTGTGAAGAATGAATATATTGCTTGAAAGATAAATAACAATTAGTCAATGACACACACAACAAAATAAATTCATGATGTACATATTTTTAAATAACTTATTCTTCTTCCATGTCATAAAATTACATTTCTTATTACAAATACAAATTACATTTTTTTTTACATATGTTCAATGAGACACTTGAGGCTGCAATTTATTTATAAGTTTCTCAATATCTATGTTTTTTCAATGTTTTTCAATGCTTGTTACACATAACCTTAAGATTTTGTGTAAATGTTCATCAGAAATTCAAGTCCTGTATTTAGATTTGATCATTTTCATTTTAGAAAACGTTGACTCACAAATATATGTACTTCTGAAAGTGGAGAACATTCCATATGATGTATCATCCTCTGGTGATACATCATATGGATTCTGTAACATTCTTATTTCCTTTGCACATATGGAAATCTCTGAATCTATGTATCTTTCTAGAGAAGACTGAGAAACCGTTTCTCCATTAGATTGCAGTTCTTTACAGCATGAGAAATGCACAAAATAACATTCACAAAATTGTTTCACCAAAATATTCAGTTTCCCTTCAAATGCTTTTACCTCGGTGAACATATCTGATAAAAACTTTCCTTAGCCTTGTAATCTTAAATTTAAATTATTCAGATGCTCCATGATATCAGTTAAGAAAGCCAAAGCCCAAATCCATTCTGAGTCAGAAAATTTCTTTTGAGTTCCTCTTTTTTCTGTTAGAAATATGTTAATTTCATGATGAAGAGAAAAAATACCATTTAAGGACATTTCCTCTACTAAGCCACCTAACTTCAGTGGTTACAATGGTACACCTAACTTCAATGGTACAGCACATCTTCATATTCTGCATTTATCTCAGAGAGAAAATTTCAAAATTACCTGTGAATTAGTCCATAACATCTGATGGAATTAATGCTAGAAACAACAACAACATTCATCACATCTTCAAATTTTAAAATTTTTCTGCATAAAGCTTGTTGGTGAATGATACAATGAAACTGCATAGGAATGGTACCATTAACTTTCACTAATTCTTGCAACTACTCCAGATTTTTCTTCTACCATATTTCTTGCACCACCAGTTGTCACACTTTTTAATTTATCCCAGCTCAGATTAAGGTTCCTTAAACTTTAAGACACTTTCATAATATATTTTCTGGTGTTTTAGTATCTGTCATACTCTGAAGAGCACACAGCTCCTCTGCAATCACAAACTTGGAATTTATAGCCCAATTAGTAGTTGAGCTGTGCCTGTTATATCGAGAGCTAGTACAATTACCCTCAAGACTCTTTAAGGTGGTAGAAAATAAAAACGATCTGGGAGTAAAATTGTTCAGTCAGATATGAAGTTTTCTGAGCAATGCAGACAGGCTGCCAGAGCAGGTCATGGGGTATTGTCAATGATATACAGGAATTTTGCTAGTAGGGAAAAGGAGGTAATTATCCCATTGTGGCAATGGTCAGGCCATTGCCTTGAGTACTGCATACAGGTCTGGAGGCCTCATTTTAGGAAGGATGTAGAACTGTTTGAGTGTGTACAGAGAAGGGTAACAAGATTGGTGAGGGGAACGAAGGGGTCCTCTCACCAAGAAAGGCTTAAGTTCTGCAAAATGCAGCAGTTGGAGACTAGGTACCTGCAAGGTGATCTGATTGAGGTGTATAAGGCCTTGAATGGATTGAACATGCTGAATTCTGATGGGATTCTTCCATTTGCTCAGATTACGAACTTGAGGGGGGGCATAAATTCAAATTGAGGAAAAACAGTTGCTGGAACAAACTTTCATCTGTCATTGTGGAAGCTGATAACTTAAATAAATTCGAGGAGGAACTGAACAAACTTTTAGAGGGAATGGATGTGTAATTGTTGTTTTTTGGCTTTAATTTTAATCTACAGAAATTCAAGCCAAATATCAACAATTATTCTAATAGAATACAGTTAATTTCAATTGCCAAAAAAAAATAAATAAATAAATAAAATTTGTTTCTGCCTGAATTAAAGCAGGCAGAAACAGAAAAAATTAAGCAGCATAGTGCTTAATTTTTTCTAGCTAACTTTATACAAAAGACCAATTGTATTTATTATATAATAAGTAAATATAATATTCATAAGAAGCATTATGAAAATACAACTCACATGCAGTGCTCACTATAACATGAGCTGTTAACAGTTTTAAACTGTGAACTTCAAATATAACCGGATGAAAGAGTAATTCCCTTGCTGTTGGCCTTTCAGAGGGATTTTTCTTCAAGCATTTCCTAATGAAATCCTATGAAAAAATGTCATTACATTAGATGTTATGTATGTTTCACAGTAGCTCTCTAAACTTACAATCTGTATGTGAGAAACCTTTTATCTTGATTTCAGGCAAGTAATACGCTTACCTCAAACTATATCTTTTCTATGTAATGCTGACCACTGTCAAACTTCACTGCATTATATTGCCTGGAATTAAACCTCTTTCAAGACTAACAATTTAATTAATATTAATTTTAATCTTATAATAACTTATACCATACTTTAAGAAAGATGTCAGAGAATCTCACCTTTTGAAGTGGATTCTCTAATGATTCAATTGTCTTGTTTACTACTTCATCAGTAATTTGACTGCCAGTTTCACCATTACCTGCAATTTCCAATGCTGCCATCTATAGAGAAATAAAAGATACTGGCTGCTATCTACAGGACAGAGGAAGAAACAACAACAAACAATCTAGCCCTTATAACATGTGCTACTATACCTCTGTGAAAAAAAAATACTATACCTGCTGATTGCTGGGGCACACTTACCTCCAAAGCACACATGCCAAACGAGTAAATGTCAACTGCAGGCGTTACCATGGAAACTGCAAATTCATGAGGAAGGATTATCATAAGTGATATACTTTTTGCTTGGCAAGCAGGTAAACTTCTGCTTATCAAAGTGCTCTGTTAATGTTGAATATGAAGCTAGCTGGACGTGCTGTCATCAAAACTAATGTGTAAAATTATTTCGTGTAATATTTGATTCAATGCTAAAGTGTTCAATTAGTTTTTTTCTTTAAACAGCACACCTATATTTATATTTTACTGGTATCCTTATTACAATAAATTTAAAAATTTAAGCTTTATTCTTTGGCAAGATAACTCAATTTTGTTTAATCTTTTAAAATATAGTTTAGAGCAAAATTTAAATGTAAAAATAAATTACTTTAAATAACCCTGAGTGTAAACTGTTGAGTTTAAATAAACTTTGGTGTAAGATAATGAAAGTAAGTTTAAATAAAATCAAATTAATCATGCAGCACTGTTTTATATTTAAGTTTAATTTTAGTAAATTAATAAAAACTAGAATGTTATACAAGAGAATAATGGAAAGCATATTTTAATTATAATTTTAATAATTTAAGTTATTTAATAAATTCAAATTATCAATATTTTAATAATAATTATAATTTTAATAATTTAATTTAAAATAAGTTATATTAAGTGACTTTACACAGCAGTCCTTAAAATAAGCTTATAACAAGGATGAAATGATACTTACATGTTTTTGAGCCATATTCTGGTGCAATGAAGTGAACATTTACAATATCCTCTCTGCATGTTTTCACATGGTGATGTATGGCATCAGGTGCAACTGTAAAGAACATAATTACGAAATGCTATTAAATGAAAGTGACTATAACAGCTTTGCTGTTTATCAGTCTCAACTGATTAAGTTATAAAAGAAAATTTTCAAATTATTTCAAAGATGAACTTCATTTTAATCAAACTGTTTAATGTAACATTTGAATGATATGTTTGTAGATGCTAGCTTTGATCTAAATATGTTTTAGAATCTAATTGTTGTTCAGAGTCTACAAATTATATGTATCAATGTTTTCTTCTCTACTTTTTCAGGGCTGTAACCTTGATATTATATCATCATAAAAACACCAAAAGACCAAACAAAGCAAAAAAGCAATCCTTTGGTTTTTTTTTAGTGGTGATATAAGAGAAGTCGAGGAGAAAACACCTGCAAAATGTATGATTTGCATATTCTATTAACAATAAATAGATTCTAAAAACTGCACAGAGGTGAAATTCAAAACACATAAAATATTTAAAATCAGCAAAGATTTTATTTAATTATATGTAACTTGCTTCTTTGAGTGAAGGTGAAAATGTGATGAAGAGTTAAATACAAAAATTAAAATGAACTAAAAATAATTTACAAAAGAAAGTTTTAAAAAAAATAGGTAAGTAACTTAAAAATGCTGGTAGCTTGAATTTGGAACTTGTGATTAATATTTTGTCAACCAGAGAATAAATGATGAGATAGAACAAATTTTACCCTGTTTAGATTCTTTATGAAACAATGCTATACATGTACAAGCAATAAACAAATTTGATATGTTTTTTTAATACCATAAAATGGAACAGATTTAAACATAAGTTGTGTGACTTGATGGAAGTTTGATGGTGTAACAGCCTCAAAAATTTTTGTATTTCAGGTGCAGTGGCAATGAACTGAAGTTCATTCTGGCAATAATTACACCGCAAAGTGATTTTCTCTTGAGTGTAAAGTATAGATCAATACCACTCTTACACCACGTGTAACTGATAATATAGTTTATTGAGCTATTCGCCTAAACTACTATATATTAAGGTAACGTTTCAGGTATCTTACCGATACCCATCATCAGACCATGTGTTGGGGGAACAAAAATAGAAAGGAGTTACAAATTTGAATACATTACCAATATTACAATTATGAATATTATGATTTACAATTACCAATATTATGATTTTACAATTACAAATCACAAATAAACAATTCTAAGTTTGGATATTGTTAACAATAAAAACCAGATATTAGATTAGATAAATACAAAGAGATTAAATTAAATTCTTACATACTATACTGACAGGGTCCTCTTGTCGATGCTCCCAGAAACCTGATGAGCATACAGGCAAGAGGTGCCACCATCTTAATATGATACCAGTATCAATGGGTTTCAAATTCAAAATGGAAATATAAAACAGTGGCAACCTTCCTTTCCTGGACATTCTGTTCACAAGAAAACCAACAGACCTACATATGAAAGTTTACAGGAAGCCCACTGATACTGGCATCATATTAAACTACAAATGCTGCCATCCTTTCTCTACAAAAATTGACATTCTAAAGTCTTTCATCCTAAGAGCTTACAGAATTTGCAATAAAGATAATCTACAACAAGAGCTACAAACAATAACCAGGCTTGCCATGAGGATCAGATTTCCCATACACGGTATCAACAAAGCCATAAAAGACACCTCCAAGACATCACACAATCCCAACCCAGCAGGTACAGAAGAGCCTCCATATGCACACTGTACATACCATCTGTTGGCACTAAAATAGCTAAAGAAGCCAAGAAATTTGGTATCTCCACCTTTTTCAAAAGTTCAGCCTCCATCAAAGCAGATCTTGAAAAAACAACAGTCCAACAATCCCAGAGGTCCTATCTATAAAATAAGACTGTAGATGTGGGGGGCACATATATAGGTGAGTCATACAGATGTTTACAATGCAGAATCAAAGAGCATAATAAAGATCTACAATATGGTACAGTTCTAAAGTCTGACACAGTCCTCCATGCCTTCCAATGTGGTGACTATTGGGATTTCAAGAACATGAAAATCCTTTCTACAGATAGGCAATACAACAGAAGAAAATTCAAAGAAGCCTTTCTCAAAAAAATGTTTGAAGCCTCAGCAATCAAGAGAAAACAGAGAGTAGAGTTCAACCAGCAATATTTTCATCTTTTTAGTAAGAAAATAGAAGAAGAAATAAGGGACCAGGGAAAGTAATTAAGCAAGTCATAGTCAGGAAAAGTAGCCCACATACAACCCCTACCAGACCACCAGAACCAGCCTACAAACCAAAACCTGATGTCCAGAGTAGGAGAGCAAAGGTCACCCCAGGATTCCACTACACAAGCACCCTGGATCTAGGCTAGAAAACCTGGCACAATTCTATTGGCTATTGGAATTAATGGTGCAGCGCTTTTTTTTGGGATAGTACGCAATGGTACGGCATACTGGCACCTTCAGTAATAGTGGCTTGTGATATTTGGATATAGCACACTTCGAAATTTGTAATATTCCATAAGTTTTTTTCACATGTTTACCTACTATTCAAATAAGCTTAACCCCAGTTGCGGCTGGCATTTTTTAAGCCTAACTTGAAAGTTGTCCTCGTGATAGAAACTAATTATTTCTAAAATTTCTACTCAATTTACAAAATTGAAACTCTCAATATACATAAACAGAATATTTTTCTTTGATTTCCTACCTTTAAAGTTCAGCAAAAACTATTAATTAACTCGAAAACAGCAAAAATACACGATCATATATGCATTTTTGTGATTATACCCACAAAAAACAAGCGGCCAATCCCTTCGATTACACAATGCATCACTCCATACGTTTGAATTTCCTGTGTGATTGCAGCGCCGTTGGCTAGAACGAATAAATTACACGGAGCCATAATTGACTTTCAAGCTAAGTCCATCATAGGTGACGGACCAAGGTGACGTAATTCAACATCACCAAGGTGAGTGATGTAGCCGACAGGAAGAAAAAATATATATGTACGCAACTGTTTCTTGGCATAAGAAAGTAACGGAAAGAATTGCAAAAAATTCTTTTTGAAAAACAAAAATATCACATTTCCTTTCTTTAATATGTATTGTATCTACTAATAAAATATCAAGAAAATTCATCTATTGAAAGCCACAGTGGAAACGGTAAAAAGAACCTGGCATAAAACTGATAACACAGTGTGCATTTGATGATGAAAAAAAAAAAAAAAAACTTTGATTTACTGTAATTGTTTTAGGGAATAATATTTTGCATTTTTACTTTCTAACAATACTTTGCAGTTTTACGTTCTAACAATACTTTGCATTATTGTTTTACCGTAATTGTAGGCAACAATATTGGATACTGGATATATATTTGATCTTCAAAATTTTAAAAATATATTTCTGTTTATAGCTGCGTTATAAACTTCAAAAACGTGTTGAAGCAACTTGGCATGCATCTCATCTTGTGTGCAAACGAAGAAGAAAAAAATAATAAAAATACGATATGAGTAACGGATTGTTTTCTCAAATTTGTACTGTTACTGAATATGTCAATATTTCCTTGATATGCATTAGATACCACCAAAAAAATTTCAAGGGAAAAATTCTCTTTTCATAATCATACATGCCAAAAATTTAACTAAATTTGCATTTTGCATTAATTAAATTTAGTTATTTAACTAAATCTGCATTTTTAGCTGTCTATTGTTAACATATGTGTTCTATATAACACTTTATAACCATTTTTAGGATTCTAAATTACTCAGTCGGACTTCTGTTTAACGAGCTCCTTTTATAGCAAATTTTTTTTTTTTAATTCCCCCTGGAAATTACATTTAAAATAGTTTCTGTTGAGCGAAGAAAATTTTAATGTAATGAACGTCTTAGTAGAGACTTAACTGGGTATGCCCTGTTTGCACTTTTGGCCTTCAGGCAATAGTGCTGCTGCAAAGAAGCAAGCAAGAATTGAGAGGGTTAAAGGGATTAACCATTCTACAACTTAGGGGTACCTGGTAAAACCTATCTGACCACCTGTCCCACATATGGAGAAGTCGTGCTGGTCAACAGTGAGCAGATCAAGGGGTATTCCCAATGGGCCCTGTCCGCCTTCTACTGCAGTGGTGTCCAACCTTTTCCCAGGGGCCATATTCAAAGTTAGATTTCTTTTAGGGGCTGCACTGAGTGATTCAAGAAAAATTTGTGCGTTACTGCTGTTTTAATTCACTTTCCGCATGACCACAGGTTGGACACCGCTGTGAATCAACTATAAACGCCCCGTTTGAGAATTAGGAGAGAGCAATTTACTTTTACCCCAACAAATAATCACGTTGTTTAGCAGAAGTGTTTTTTTTCTGTAAATTTTCCCTATCTCTGTTTACATGGTCACAGTAGCTGAGTATTCGAATGACAAAAACATTTTGGACAGTTTAAAAAAAAAAAAAAAAAATTCAAATTTAAGAACTAGTGACAATATTGATGCTGAGAGAAGGAGTTAGAGGACAACAAAGATATTAAACCTTCTAAACATGAAATGTTGGCATTCAGTGAGAATAAAGTTAGAAAATTGTCAATTAGACTCCAGTTAAATCAGCGGTTCCCAACCGGTGGTTTGCAAACCCCTGGGGGTTCGCACTAATAATTCCATAATGGCATCTGCTTAGATTTACATAGGTATATTATTGTAAACTACAAAATATAACTAATAATAAACAATAAAATAAACTAAAATTAAATAAAAAGTAAAGAATTTCCAAAGAAAACTCCCACAATTCCTTATAATTACTTTACTATCTTACAGTATATCATGTAAAGGTTGTTTATGCATGGGTAATGCGAGATATAATCAGATGCACGAAATAGTTTAAGATTAAACCATGCGCAACATCAAGCATCTCTCATACTGTGGTGTTATACTTCATAACCGGTTGTTGCTATTGCAACAACAGGGTACCTGCCCACCCACCAATGAGTAGAGTAAGCCAACAAGCTTCAAAATGGTGCCATCTGGGTGGTAGTATCAGCCGAGAATAAGTAACATTAGTCTGGTGAAGTTACTTATTCAAAGCAGTGCAATATCTTGGCCACTCGTTCTGAAGGTTCACAATATGAGATGTGAATAAATTATGCATTCATACTACCTGGGTAACAGAAATGATGAAAGTGCATTACACATGCCTAAACAACCTTTTTTAAATAAATATGTTTTCCATACTATTTTTTTTTTTTTTTCATTCTCAAGGATCATTGTTACGTATAGGTACTTTTTCTTTCTTTTTTTTTTTAGAACCTATAGTACTTGGTACTATGCATGGGTTGAAAAGATGAAAGACATTTGTTGACATTAGACTTGAATTTCCGTAGACTATAATTTTCAGGAAATACGTATGAAGGAAGGTTGTTCAAGAAAAGAGAAGCTGAATGAATAAATGAGGAAGAAGAAAAGTTGGTTGTGTGAGTTTTAAATTGGACAGTAAATAGATGTTGGCTGGTGGCGGCACGAGTTAGGATTGTTTTGAAAGAGAGAATGGAAATTATACAAGCCAATTCAGAAGAACAGTGCCCATAGAAGTATCTATAGAAAAGGCATGTAGCAGAAACAGTACGTCTATGAGACAGAGAGTGGAGAGACTCTGTTAGAGAGGAGTCATTAATTAACCTAACTGCCCTCTTAAGTTAAGTATAGGAGCAGAAGAATCCTCTTTTGCAAGATATAATACAAGACTGAGTTTTAGAAGGATTGAAATCAACTAAGTTGTCTTTGCCCCGCTGAAGAATTACCTGGAGTTAGGCATTTAAGGAATTGGTAGTGGATATTCGAGAAGTTGAAGTTGATTGAACAGGGCAAGGTTTTTCAAAATGGAAAGTGGAATGCAATGTGCTATCATCGGCAAAACTATGGATAGGATTTACAATCAATGGAAGGTGATTAATATACAAGAGGAAAAGAGTGGGTGAAAGAACTGAACCTTGGGGGACACCAGCAATAATGGAGAAGTTAGAAGACAAAGAGCCATCTACCATCATCCTTAGTGAGCGATCAAAGAGAAAACTGGATAATCGATTACAAAAAACAGTTGGCAAACAATAAGATGGAAGCTTGTTTAGAAGACCTTTATGCCAAACATGATCGAAAGCCTTCGAAAAGTCAAGAGCAACTGCTTGTGTTTCACCGAACCTTTCCATTGAATTAGTCCATAAATGGGTAACATAAGCCAGAATATCACCAGTGGATCGACACTGACGGAATCCATACTGGCGATCGTTGATCAGACGGAAGGTTTCTAGGTAGTTTAATTGATTTCTCCATTACTTTAAAAAGAGTAGAAGTAATTGCAATGGGATGATATGGGATGGGAGGGACTTGTCACCCTTTTTTAGGAACTGGCTGACTATGAGCAAATTTCTAAGTAGAAGGAAAAACACTTTTGGAATAAGAAAGTGAAAAAAGGCAGCAAAGAACAGGAGTAAGTTCAGGAGCACAGGTTTTGAGAACAAGTGGAGAAATACCATCAGGACCCGGAGCTTTCTTAGCATCGAGATTCGTCAAAATTCTTCTGACCTCCTTTTGGCAGAAGACCACAGGAGGCATTGAATGGAACATGCTGGGAATGGTGGGAGGTGTTTTACCAAGATCATTAATACATGAGTTGGGAGAGAAATGGGATGCTAGCAGGTCAGCTTTATCCTTGGCTGAAGTAACAACAGAACCATCTGGTTTGGACAGAGGTGGGAGCACATATGGGCAAAAGTTGCGGCCAATAGCTTTGGCAAGAGACCAGAATTCTCGGCTACCATTAGAGCAAGAAGCAAGTTTTCTACTCTTAGCCTGTTCAAAATCTAGTTTGGACTGATTAATGATTGCTTTACAATTGTTGCAAGCTTTGGTGTAGGCAGAAAATGAAACAAGCCAATTACGATATGCAACATTCTTCTCTTGAACAGCCTTAGCACATTTATTGAAAAACCAAGGTTTAGATAAAGGACGAGATTTTAGAGTGGAGTGAGGAATAAAGGATTCCATTCCTACAAGAATAATTTCACTGACACGATCTGAGCAAAAGTTGACATTAGAAGTTTTGAAACAGTAATCCGACCAAGGAAAAGAAGAAAAGAAATCTCGCAGATCATCCCATTTTGCATTCTTGTAAGGCTAAACAATACGAGGTTGGGAATAGCCATGAGATAAAGGCTCGATTGGAAAAGAGACAATCACCAAGTTGTGATCTGAGGTACCTAAAGGACCACTCACTTCGGCCATGCACTTTTGAAGGGTTGCTTGTGAGAAAAAGATCAAGCATGTTGGCTGTATGGTTAGGATTGTCCGGTATTCTTGTAGGTAAATGAACAATCTGTGCAAGGTCATTAGTAATTGCGACCTCAGAATCTCTACCAGCTGGGTCAGTGTGACTAGCAAACAGAAGCCAGCTAGAGTTGTGAACATTAAAATCATCAAGGAAAATTACCTCACTGTTAGGAAAGTTGGACTGGAGAAAGTCAAGTTGCAAAGAGAGGAAGTCAAAGAGCTCCAAGTGATTAGTGGAGTTGGGAGAATGGTAGAGACAACATATGAATTTGACACAGTGAGGTAGAGAGATTTTAAGCCAGAGAAGATCGAAGAGAGATTTCAAATTACCAATTCTCTGACAGGGAATATCGGAACAGACATATGCACAAGTACCACCTTTGAGGCGAAAGGAATCATACAGTAAATAATTTGGGCAACTAAGATGAACAGTAGTTGAATTAACCGATAACTGAGATTCTGTCAGAAAAAGTAAATGAGGTTTGGCAGACTGCAAGTGGAAATGGACATCGTTGAGATTAGAATTGAGACCACATATATTTGTTAAATGAATTAGGAAGTGCTTGGGAGGTTTAGATCTTTCTGCAGATAAGCTTACTCTATTAGTTTGACAATTCATGGTGGCTTCAATAGTAATAAAAAGTAGTGGGGGGGGGATGTTGTATGAAGTAATGAAATTTTTGGTTATGGCGTACACATGGTAAGAATATACTCAGATCCTTGACATTGCATGGCTTCGACAATGCCCCATGCATACACACTACTCGGACTCCCTCCAGTTACTATCTGGCAGAGTAGAGGTAGCAAGATTATACACTATCTGATCCGGAAGCCTCCTAAAGAGTTACCAATAGGTTCGGTAAGGTGTAATAGCAGGTGGCCTGCGAACACAGTTTTAGAGCCGTACCCTCGAAATGTAAGGAAGATTGGATCTTGCCATGATGCCCATCATAACCTCAAAAGTCATCAGTCATAATGCATGATGGAAGAGATGGGGAAGGGTTGACTGGAACTTAGCTCTGGAGACTAAACATGGGTTCCACCACTTCAAGCCTCCAATAAGCAAAGTGGTGGTATTTCAACGGTTGATGAGAGTCATCTACCACCTAGTATTGCCTAGTAACATAGACAGGCAGAATTCCTCCATGTAGTGTGGGCACCACACCTTGATTACATTGGTTAATACCTGGATGGTCACCCACATTGTGCTTGTGCATGGAGGTTATACCCAGGATTACCAACAGTCCCACCACCAATGAAAGTGCAAGCAGAGGATTTGGCTGTTACAGACCGTCCGAACTTCGCCAAAATTGGGTCTACTTGACTTGAATGTCACCCAAATATCAGTTCCATCAGCGTTTTAGACTCCCAGATAGCCAGTACAGCTTGTCTGGCATATCTGAGAGAATGTCTGTGACATCCTCAAGGATTAGTGAAATGGGAAGGTTTTTTTTTTTTTTTCTTTTTGGCTGATGCCATATAAGCTTGCTTTCTTGTATCATATGCCATTACTAATGCTAATGATGATGATGGTATAGTCTTACCCTTTCTTGGACACAAGGAAGCATAAACTTAAATTGAAAAAGGATAACTGTAGGTAGGCACAGCCAGCCCATCCATTAGGCACTAGGGCACAAAGGTCCTAGCGGCACATTTCAACAAAATATAATTTTTTTTTTGACAGACAAGTTGAAAGTTTGTGCTGGGAAAATTACAGCATGGGGGTTCTCAAAAATATGTTACTGAATTCATTTTTTTCCAATAAATTAGAAGACTTTGTGCCTAATATTGTAATTGCTCTTAGAATTCTTCTAACTGTGCCAGTTACCGTTGCAAGCGGAGTTTTTTTAAACTTAAACTCATCAAAACTTATCTACGATCAACAATGAGCACAGACTGACTCCATGGGCTAGCTACAATTTCTATTAAAGAACAAATGGTGCATAACATGGATTTAAAAGAACTTGTGAAAAAGTTTCCGGAGGCAAAGGTAAGGAAAGTAAATTGTTGAGGAAAATAATTACAGTATTTTGTAAGTAAAATTCACTAATTGTCTTATTAAATTTCTTTTAAAAAATTCTAGTTCTTTTGTTGTTGTGATCCCTATTAGCTATTTCTTTCAGCATAATAAACATTATAACTTCTTCCATTCCAATGAATTTGATGACCAGGGGAAGAGAGGGCAGAAGAGGAGGAATGGAGTATGATAAAAGTATATTTTATGATAATGTTCCATGTCGTATTCATGCACCGTATTGCTATTATTACATCATAGAATAAATCATAATAATATACAGCAAGCAGATAAATATTACAGATGAATGGGTGGGAATAGGTAAGCTTCTTTGTAGGCAGGGTGATGGATAGATGTTTTGGTAGGTGGATGGTTGGTACAGAATACAACTGGAGCAAAAAGTTTAAGTCTCGCCTAGGACATATGAAACCCTTGCACCGGCTCTGGCTGTAGGAAATGAAAAAGTCTGCTTTTCGGAAGGGAGTGATTGTTGGAATAAACTACCATCTGGTGTTGAAGAGGTGGGTAGTTTTGAATGAATTTAATTGCATGCATTAACATTGCAAATTGAAATCTGCGAATAAAGTTTGTTTCTTTTTTTTAAACAGAAATTATAGAAACATTCTTTAATGAAATTAAGAAAAAATTCTCAAATTTTTTTTAAAATTTCAATTTAATTGCAGTTTTAGTATTTTCTTGCAAAAAGAAAAAGATGGAAGAAAAATGGTATTTTTGCAAAAAAGACAAAGAAGGTACTCTATTGTACCAATGCTAGCATAACAGTGAGACAAGAAGGGATTAAATTGAGTAAAAAAGATGGATTTGGCATTGTAACAATGCTTTCTATCTATAGCAGTGTAATGAAACTTGTAAAGCACCTCCACAATGAGTTCAATATGCCACGTAGCAATTTTGATCATTTATGTGCAAAATGAGGCTGTGAGGCTATTACTGGATAAAATATAATGTAATATTATAATACTCTTTATATAAATTGAATTTTTAATGTTAATACTGAAAAGTACTAAATATTCAAATAACTTAAATTCATAACAGTTGAAACAAAAAAAAAACAAATAAAATTAAAAAAAAAAAAAAAAAACAGAACATACCTGATCCAATTTTAATCAGTCCATTATGCTGAATGAAAATTGAATCACAGGTCAAATTACCATGAATGATTGCTGGAGAACAGGAATGTAAGTAGCTATGAGAAATTACAATATATTTGTTAAAAACAAAGAAATTTTATTAACTAAACCTAAATTTGAATCAATAAAATTTTAAATTATAAAAGGGTACTACTCCAAAGGAAAAACTGCAAAAATTTAAGATTGAAGATATTATTTAAGCTCATTTCAACACTGTGAATAATCAATCTGGCTTCAATTTGGGGGCGGGGGGAGACAGTGATAATTATTAAACTAAGCATAAACAGCTTTGATATCAGAATATTAAAAATAAAAAAATGCAAAGCAACTTTCTTGGAAATTCAAGACTTTAAAAATGTCTGAAAATGTAGATTATTATTATTTTTTATTATTAACAATAACCTATAGAGGAACTCTCAGATAAATAAAACTAAATAAAAACTTTTATGAAGAACCATGAATTCATGTTCAATTCTTTTCTTTTTTCCTACACTTGTCTAAAATAAATCAGATGCTAATCATTTAATGTTTAAATTACTATTAGATATATTACATAATATACTATTATTTATTATGTTTAATTTGTTTTATTCATAAGAGACACTATCCAAATAAGAATATTAAAATATGCTTGAGTATATTTTTAACAAACATTACTTCCTCAGAAATTTGTATATTAGCACTGATAATAACAATTTTCTGCTATCTCTACTACTTATTCTATTTCTTTAATTTTAATTCTTTGAACTTATATCAGTCTCCTCCTGGTGACTGCAATGTTACATAGCTTAGTTAAAAGAATACTGATATCCCAAGAAAATTCAATTCCATTCTTTCAATATGAAACACAGACAAACCAACCTTTTTAAACATACACACAATTTACAGATAATACAATACATGCAAGCAACTATTACCTAAACTATAGCCTAAGAGCCCTGGTGCTGATGCCACCACTACCCCATCAATGTTACTGACAATAAAAAACCAACAGTCTCCTATTGGTCATCCTTAAAATACTGAATCTATCTCTGTAATGACATTTTTAATCAATACTAAAGTTAAAACTAAATTTAAAGGACACAAACTGAAACTGGGAAGTTACATCTTTAGAAATATATAATTACTTAGCTTATCCATCTTTGTTTCTGAAGTTTATTACTATTAATTTTTGAAAATTTTGAGAATAGTATATTTGAGAAGTAAATTTTTGGTTTCCACAAGGATTCAGCATTCTACTGCAAATTAAAAGACTGTTAGATAGTTATGTTAAATTGGTCAATGTTATATATAAAAAAAAAAAAAAAAAAAAAAAAAAAACGAGCCATACTGAAAATAGCAGATAACTGAAGAATAATTCCCCAATGTTTTTTTTTGTACATTTTTCACTGAATTACAAATGACAAGCAACAACTTTAACTGAATTGAATTATTGAGACTGTTTAGCAACTGAATATTGAGCATAATTAACTATTACTCATTATAGAGGTTTAAATCAGTATGAAACTGAATGAACAGAAATAAGAAACAATTTTGTTTTATATGATTCATATAAAGAATATCTGCATTTTTTGATAAAATTAAATCAGGACACGTCCCAAAATGTAAAATGCAATAGCAGGTAAGTATTTAAATAAAAACTAAGCAAATTATGCAAAAAAAAAAAAAAAAAAAAAAAAGAAAAGAAAAAAAAAGTCTTTCATAATGGCTAACTTGGTAACAACAGAATAACATAGTAATACTCCCATCAGTAATATAGTAATAAAGCTGTTTCTTTAGTAACCATAAAATTTCTATAAAAAATAAGAAAAAAAAAAAAAAAAATTACAATCTGATGTCAATTCACGGTTTCACGTTGTTGGCCTGATCATACTGATGACAACATGACTAGGCCAAGGAATTGTGAACTTCAGCATCCACAATGTCATCTATATTGATAGAAAATAACAAAAAAAAAAAAAAAAAAATAATAATAATAAAAAAAATAAAAATAAATAAATTAATTAATTAATTAAGTTTAAAAAAAAGTTACTCAATTACCCTCCCATCACTCAAGACTACTCTTTCATATGTTTCACAACAGTGAAAATATCAGTAGTTTTCCTCCCTTCACCAGAAGAGTTCCATCACAGTTCTATCTTTCACACCTTCCTATAGTTGAACATGAACTTTCCAGAATCATAAAATATGGTAAAAATAAGTCCACTGAGAGGAGCCTGGTCTAAATACCGTGTAATTTCTCAATATTGAAATTCATTAAAAAAAAAAAAAATTTAATGTAAGAAATTAGTAGTACATGCAAGAAATGCACCTAAGTTTGATAATCTGGTCTTCCTTAAAAGCCAGCTATTATCATATAGAATTTTCTAGACAAACAGACACACTATGGTACAGGGATGTATTAAGGGGTGGGCATATGCCCCCTTAACCAAAAATTTCAAATTAAAGAAAAAGAATGCAGGAGGCATTCTAAAAAAAAACAAAACTCAAAAGCCTGGTCACCATGCCCCCTTACGATACCTGAATATGCCACTGCTGTGGTATGAGGGGATTGTAGATCAACCAATCTAATTTTACTGGTAGAGATTTATTTGGCAAATAAATAAATCTTTATATATTATTTATATAATTTATGCATACATGCAATGGAACTTATACAAATGTATTTTTATTAAAATGTCTCTTTCTCTGTATATATATCTTTTTTAAATTTATCTCTTTTATTTTAATTTTTAAGTTTGGAATGCCAGATTGAGAATCCAATGAAACAAGCCAGGAATGGACTGCAAAATACTTTTGACAGAAAGATGGAATGACTGCACTACACAATTTATTTATATTTTTTAAGAAGGGATTGCACTATAATGACAAGGTGTGAAGTGAATGATGTTCATATTGCAGTTTATTTATGTTAGACTTGCAGAAATATTACAGACTTGGATTTTATTAATAATCAGTGAAACAGATTCACCACACTTGCTTGCTACTATTAATTTTAATTGTCCCAGGCATCTATTGTTAGACTACAATTTTATTAGTACCATCTCTATCATCATTATTTTAATACTTCTCATCTTCTGCAGGATACCATTGACCTGTTTTATCAAAATGGAGTCTTTAGGCATGATTAAAAGAACTATTGGAACAGACTCTTTGATTATTATTATTATTTTTTTTACTAGGTGGGTCCCTGCAGGGTTGGGGGAGGTACTAAACTTTTATTTACATTTTAATATGCCTTAACACTGAACATTTATTACAGTCTATTTTTTTATAAGCTCTTTAAATAACTATGGTTGCATAGTTGTTTTATAGAAATAAAATTTAAAACTACTGAAAATGTATGACTTCATAATTCTACTTGCAAACAATGAATTTGAATAATGAATCTTGTAATGAATTTTAAACTAATCGAACCAAACACAAGCCTTCTTGTATAGTTACAAGAAGGCTTAATGGAATGATTAACTTGATATGTATATACAGTCGATTCCGGTTAATTGGGACACATCGGGACTAGTGCATTTTGGCCCGATTAAGCGGCTGCCCCAATTATCCAAAGTTTCACGTAAAAAAAAGTTAAAAATACAATGAACCCCCGCGTTACAATTGGTTCACTATACAATCAAATCACGGTAAGATGGAGTCACCTAAGTAAAGTACCGTTCACTATACGATGTGTAGTAAGTGCTGTTCATTGTGATCACGTTTGTGAATTGAATTTTAGTTCTATTAAACAGCAATTCTAATTAGCGAAAATAGGAGGAATATTATCCACACGCTATAAAAGTAAAGATATATTAAGCCCAAATGTACCCTTTATTATCTTACAATTAAAAAATTAAATGATACATGAAAATTGGAATTAATACGTACTGTAATATGTACATACTAACTAGTTGACATTTCTGTTCACTGACATTTGTGGGTGGGGATTAAAATTAAAAACAGTAAAAAGATAAGCAATCGATAACAAAGAACACGAATTAATACGTACTGTAATATGTACATACTAACTAGTTGACATTTCTGTTCACTGACATTTGTGGGTGGGGATTAAAATTAAAAACAGTAAAAAGATAAGCAATCGATAACAAAGAACACGGCACAAACAAATTTCAAGTAACACGATACGTGCAAGTGAGAACAGAATAACAAGTTACGAATCTTTAAAAATAGGAATGAAGAGAAGATTATGAAAATAAATTTTTTTATATGATTGAAGATTTCATGGAAGTGTAAACATATTTTACCATAATAACCCACAGAATTCCAGCTGTCAGTATTATCGCAAATTCAATAAGATCGAGTTTACTATCCGTTTATGATAGATTGCAAAAAGCCCAATAAACAAGTGACTGCTAATTGTTTTTATTGTTTTATGGTTGTGACCTCCAGAAATCGGACCGAATTATGTGGTATGGTCGGAGACAATTGTAGGGTGATCTCCAGTGCTGCTGTCTCCTGCCCCAATTAAACGGCATGTTGTCCCAATTAAGTGAAGTAAACCCTGGCTATTTTCTCAATTGGGTTCTGTTTTTTAAGATTTGCCCCAAATAAACGGCTGCCCCGATTAACCGGTGGCCCAAATAACCGGAATCCACTGTATATCCTAATTTTTTGTATGCGCAATTTTATGGCTGTATGGTTTTTGGTGTTCAATAAAAAACCTTAAAGGCACAAGCTGTAGGATTATGATCCCTCTCAATCTCCATAATATAATTCATATTTTCTCTCATTGTCATGCATTTCATGCAGGAACATTGAAATAATAACCAGACTGCATGCTGATAATATAATGATTTAGGATAATAATATGCAAGGCTTCCCTCAAAATGAGTTAGCTTCAATTATTGAATACGTGAGGACAGAATTTGGTCAAGTGCAAGCTTTTGTAATGGAGCAGTAATTTAAAAACAATGTTCCAGAGGAATACTATTCAAAGTTTCAAAAGAGTACAGGATGAAAAAGCAAAGAACATGCTCCTTGCTTGTTACAAATGACATCTGCACTCTTTTTTTATTTAAAAATATAATTATTTAATTTTAAAAACAACACTAACCATCTTGCATTTCTCTTGATATCGATTTAATAGCAGCAATAACTTTCTTCAGTCCAATATTTCACAATCAATGAAGTGTTACATGGCACAAATTATCACTACAAAACATTTTTAATACAAAATAATACAGAAAAGGATAAATATATGATTTTTATGAAACGCAGATATGAAAGTAATATAAATTTAGTATATATATATAAAAAAAAAGACAATAAATACTAATGTGCTTTTGTATTTATTTTTTAAAGGCATGGTATGACTAATTTTATAACATCTTTAAACTTAAAACTGTTTACATCCTAAGGTGGCAATGGAACATGCTTATGATAGTTTTCAATAAAAAATATTGCTAAAATTTGATTTTGTACAGCTTGATTTTCCATATGTTTTGTAATGTTCTTTTCTAAGACATTCTTTAAAGTGTGATTTCTCAAGAGAGTTCCTTTACATAATTAAAAATAAAGCAGTAATTCCAATGGCGCAGTTTCCTATGCACAAAGCATCATACTCGCATTGGGTCTCACCTGAGAGCTGACAAGATCTGAGTGCACCATCGTTTCCAAGCCTGGAAATATAAACAGTGATAGTTATCCAGGAACAAGCAATATTCCTGGTACACTAACATGCATTGATTTGAGAACACACACACACACACACACACACACACACACACACACACACACACACACACACACACACACACACACACACACACACACACACACACACACACACACACACACACACACACACCTTACTTTAATTTTTACAAAGGCTATGTTTTTTACAATTAAGAATATAAGAATAATGAGGATTTAAATTAATCAATACCAAAATTACACCCACAAAAAAAAAAAAAAAAAAAAAAACCAGCTAATTTTTAATTATGTGCAGTATACACATAAAACCTGTCCAAAATTTGTAACAAATCACCTACAGAAGTGCTATTAACCCAGTCATTTGGTGGATGAATAACTGTATAGTTTATTTTTTCTACTCTTACCTGTACAGGAAGCTTAATAACATTACGCTTGGTTTTCTTGAGAAATTGTTTCAGAGAGCCACTAGACATGTATTCAGTAATAAATATCACTCGTGGTTTATCTGTATCTTTATCCATCCAATACTTATGAAGTTTCACAATATTAGGATGTTCCAACTGAGTTAAACTGTCAAAGACCTCTCTGATCTTTTCCTAGAATTGACAACACTAGTAATTAAACATTTGGGGAGGAAAAGTGCTATTCTATCAATTTGGATATAACTTAAGTACTACATAGTATTTAATATTTTACCTAGTAAATAAAGTTATCTATACAAATTTAAGAGCAAATCCTCAATTTCATAGCCAGTGACATAAACACAAATGATATGGCACTAAAAGCATTCACTCCTATGAATATAGCATTACATTGGAATATTCTTTAACAAAGGTAACAAAATAATAGATAACTAAATAATAATGAAGACTCCATAAATAATCAGCAAAAACTTCCAGCAAAAAAGAAAGTCTATTCACATCAAAGTATTTGCTTTTGCACACACGCATGCACACACACACACACACACACACACACACACACACACACACACACACACACACACACACACACACACACACACACACACACACACACACACACACACACACACCTTAATACAAGGATTTGCTACTGCAATTAGTTTAATGGTAAGAAAAGGATAACATTATTAAAATGTTGCCCTAATCAGTCCCAATATCTAAGTTACAAAGAGGCTGTTTCTGAATTCCATCTTCAGGGCATCTACTCCATTCAACCCTTCAATGTTCAAGAATCTGGATCTTTATTTCCACAACCACTATAGCTGTGAATTGTACTGTGACAAAGTCACAGTATAATTTACAGCATTGAATCTCATGCCTCTTTCAACAAATATTTAAGAATTGCTTTCTTATTTTAAAATAATGAGATGAGACATATCAAGATGCTCACTGGCCACATCAGTATTCCTGCCATCTGAAACCAGCATCACTAGATGATTCTTCCCCACCCAACCCAACATCATGATGAGCCCAGTGCTTTGTATTTAAGAACAGTCGACTCCAACATTCTGACCAGTTTCTTAAGATCCCCATGCTCCTGGAAGGCTGAAAGCTCAATGCAGACATTGTCCAATTTATCAAATACAGAGAGGAACTGATTCCCATCAGTATTTACAGTTTCCTGGTATTTGACTTATTTTCATTGCATAGCTACCAACCTCAACTTTCACAAAACTGGAGATTTCGTAATTTTTATCAGAAAAAAGCAGATATACGGCAGATTTTTTAAAATCCAGATTTTGGACTTGCGGGTACTTAGATTTCAGAAAGTTTTTGATAACAATGCACATAAATTTCACCAACAAATTTTTTTTATTGATTAACACACAATGTATTTTTTAAAGTAAAGTACCTTGTTCATAACTAGAGCAATGTCACTTTTTTTAATAATTTGGTAAAATAGCAGTGAGTGCTGATGTGTTCAAGGCATATCACAGAAAGAAACAAGATAATTCAATTATATACATAGTTTATTCAACATATTTGCTTTTCAAATCCACACATTTTCTACAACAAATGTTCCAGCATTTGTAAACATCTTATTTTTCCTACTGATACCTGTACAATAAGCAGTCATTGTTTTACCCTTTTACAGGTAGTCAATAAACAAAATCACATCCTTGTCCCAAAAAGAGAGAGGCCATCATTACCTTCCCAGCAGGCTTCTAGGTGAAGAACTTCTTTGAACTAGGCAGTCACAGTGCTCCGCTATGGTCACGAGTAAAGAGAAAGGATTTTGCTTTCACAAAGGTGACTACAGTGGTCTTAGACAGTTTTTAAAATTCCTTTCAATGGGACCTATTGATAATGTTTAAAGGGAGGCATTGAGGAAAGTAATCATTGAAGCTGCTAAACTTTTCCTACTAACTAACAGATACTGTTCATTGGAAAACAGACTTTGGATTGCATATCACAAAACTTTCTAGTGACGAACGACAAACTGAATTAACATAAATTTAAAATAAATTTCTATTAAAATAACTAAATGATATCTACATAAAATACTGAAACGGATATAAAATATAATAAAAGCATTAAAATGAAATTAAATGTAGACAAAATTAATAAAATATACAGTAGCTTTAGGGGCAAAGTGCCGAAGGGACTAAGCTGATGAAGAGGCACTTTGTCCTGAAAGCTATTGTATATTTTTATTAATTTTGTCTACATTTGATTTTACTGTATTTTAACACTTTTCCATTTCAGTATTTTATGTAGATATCATTTATTTATTTTAATAAAAATTTATTTTAAATTTATGTTAATTCAGTTTGTCGGTCGTCACTAGAAAGTTTTGTGAGATACTGTTCAAGATTTAGACCTAAACGAATGTCAGATAAACTGAGGAGACTACTGGCAGAGAAGAAAAATGCATGGGATAAATTAATACGTAGGGTATGAAATTCTAGAGTAATACAAACTAAGCTGCTGGTCACTAAGGAGTTAGGCAAGCTAAGGCAAATTATGATAAGTCTTCAGCTAAGAATGCAAAGAAAAGTAGCAAAGAATTCTTTGCTTACGTTAACACTAGAATGAAAGGGATGAACAACATTGGCCAACTAGATATGAATGGCATAACTACTGATGATACTGTCAGATTGCTGACAAACATTTTACATCTACATTAATATGTGCAAAAGTTTTTAGGGATAGGAACACCAGAAGCACACCAAGTTATAAATGGGAACTAAATGACTTTGTTATAACTGAAGAAAGTGAAAGAAAAATTACTGAAGCTAAAAGTAAATAAGGCATCTGGGGTTAATGGGATCTATTCAGTTATATTAAAAGAAGCAGCAAAATAGGCAAGCAAACCCTTGGCCATAATTATGAGAGCATACTTGGATTCATGAGAGGTTCCTATATATCAGAGGGCAATGTGTACAATTATAGCCCTGCAAGTGTGACTTCTGTTCTGGGGTAAATAATGAAGTCAGTGGTTAAAGAAGTATTGCCAGTTCACTTAACAAAAATGGAATTAATACAGAAATCAACACATGGGTTTGTTAAGGGAGATCCTGTCTGAATCTGATTAGGTACTATGATGCAGTAACAGAGGAACTGGATGTACACAGTAATTTTGATTATATGTTTAGATATTAGTAGAGCTCTTGACACTGTTCCACACCAAAGAATGCTGTACAAAGGGTACTAGGAAAGTTTTGCAATATGACGCAACAATGAATCACAGGAAGCTGCTTGTTGCTGCATGTTGAGACATGTTCATACGTGCATAGTAGCCGCCGCGCCAAGTCGATGGGCTCAGTTATTCATTAGTAGTGAGAATGTAAAGTGCTTGCGATGGCATCGTGGTCACGAAATGAGATAAGGACAGTTTTGCGGTATAATTTCGTGCGTGGTTTAACCATAGACCAGTGCTTAGAAGAAATGACTCTTGCACTAGATGATGATTGTCCACATCGTACAATGATATTCAGGTGGTATAGAGAATTCCAAAGGGGAAATTTCACTCTGGAGGATTCTGAGAGGCCGGGAAGGCCACGAACGTCAGTTACGGAGGAAAACGTTACTGCTGTGAGGAAAATGCTTGACGAAAACAGGCGAGTGACCTACCAACAGATAGAGGATACTTTGGGCCTAAATACACCAGCAATTCGTTTGATTCTGCAAGATCATTTGCACGTGAAGAAACTTTGTTCTCTCTGGGTGCCGCATCAACTGACTGAAGAGCAGATGACACGATGTGTGACTTGGTGCCGGGAGATGTTAAAAAAGTTTGATAAGGGACAATCTCGGTATGTGAACAACATCGTGACAGGTGACGAGACTTGGCTGTACTATTACGATCTGCCGACCAAGGCTCAAAACAAAGTTTGGGTCTTTGATGATGACGACACACCCGTAATTGTCAGAAAATCCCGATCTGTAAAGAAGAAAATGATAGCTGTATTTTTCAAATCGAGTGGAATTGTGGAACGTGTCGTTTTGGACACGCAGAAGACAGTCACAGCTAAGTGGTATACTGAACAATGCCTGCCTAAAGTCATTGGATCTATGAAGAACCTGTGGCCAAAGTCAAGAATGGACACCTGGTTCTCCATCACGATAATGCTGCAGCTCACAGCGCCAAAGCCTGCACCGAATATTTGACCACGACAGGACTGAAACTTCTCGAGCACCCTCCCTACAGTCCAGACCTTGCTCCCTGCGACTTTGCACTGTTCCCGCATGTGAAAATGAAGCTAAAAGGGAGGCGGTTTTCCAGTGATGAGGACCTTCTACGGGCTTGGGACAACGAGTGTGCTTTACTCCCTAGTGAAACTTGGCAGAACTGGTTTAAAGATTGGTTTCGGAGGATGGAGAGGTGTATTGAATGTAGAGGAAATTACTTTGAAAAAATTAAATAAACAAAGCTGTATTGCAAAACTTTCCTAGTACCCTTTGTACAAATTGGAGAAGTGACATTTGGGGAAAGTTACTGCTATGAATAAATATATATGAACGAGTGAGTGGCATAAAATAAAGATTGGTAATCGACACTGCTCTTCCTGGACTAATGTTATTAGCGGAGGTCCTCAGGGTCAGTGCTGTGGGGCCCTTACTGTTTACAATATTTAATAATGATATTGATGAAAGCATATCAAGCTTACTGGCTAAGTCTACAGATGATACAAAGATTGGAAGGTGATTAATGAGAGGAATCAAAACATATTAGAGCAATATCTAGAAAAATTGGGCAGATAGACTGAGAAGTGGCAGTTAAGATTTAACATTGGTAAAATTTTATCAATGTTAAATCAAGGTATTGCATGTGGCAGTAATCCCAGAATAACATACCAATTAAGTGGTACCACACTCATGATGGAGAATGAGAGGGATCTAGGGTTGTACAGCCTGACATGAAGTTCTCTGAGTTAGAATATGCTCACGATTTTCTGTGATTCTGAGGTTCTCAATGATATAAAGAAACTTTTGACAATGGGAACAAAGAGGTGACCATCCCATTGAATAAGGCAATAGTTAGACCATATTTTGAGAAAGGCATACAGATCTGGAAGTCTCATTTTAAGAAAGATGCTGATCCATTGGAACTGGTGCAGAGAAGAGCAACCAGATTAGTCAAGAACACAAAGAAAGAGGTAGTCTTACCCCAAGACTTCGATTCTGCAAATTGCAGTGCTTGGAAATTAGGCACTTGTGAGGAGACCAAGATTGAAGTGTTTGAGTGAAATTGCTACAAATGGAACTTAATGATGATAGTATTATTACTCTTTCTTCTCAGACAACATACAAGGGGACATACTTAAATTGGGTGGAAGGGTTATATAACATGTGCAAAATTTGCTTTCAGCCAGAGAGTAATTGGTTGCTAGAACAAACTACCATCTGGTGTTGTGGAAATGGGTAAGCTGAATAAATTTTAGGTAGAATTTACACATGAATGTATGGAGACAGATAAGGTGGATAGCTTTTATTTTTTACTTCTTTCTTTCGGCTGATGCTATATACACTACTACTACTAATAATAATTCTCTGTAAAGGAATAACTCAGTGAACTATTTGCAGTTTTGCTATCCTGAAATTAAAACCTGACAATGTCAGATTTGCAGAAAAGGAGAGCTTATGAACCTTTATTTGGGGAATGTATTAAGGTTTATATATTAGTTAATATATTAAATATTAAGCAGTTTATTCGTATAAGATGAGATGTTATTCTTTGTTTAAGTCTTAGTAAGAAGGCCTCCTATTTGTGTTTTAGTTAATATTGAATAGAGATAATTAAGATTTCAGTATGCCTATCCAATGTTACACACACAAACAACATTTAAATAAACTCAGTTATTTTCTACTTTCTGAGTGTGGGAGTCAACTCTTTTGTTCAGGCAATTTACATGCCAAGGTGGATCTGTTATAGAAGAGCGAAATTCCATAGTGGTTGTAGGTCCTTTGTTAGCTGCAAGTCTTCTCTCTCATTCTTGTGTACCTTTCCTCCACATAATTTGTTGTATGAACTGCTTGCACGAGCAGTGCATTTCTTAGACCAAGAGTTTGTTGATGAGGAGGAGTTGAAATGTAGCTTGAACATGGTATGAAATAGGAGAGGCCAATAAACCTTGAAACGGTGCTGTGTGGGTGGTGGTATCCGCCGAGAATAAGTAACAATAGTCTTCTCTCTTAGTGAAGCGTTACTTATACGAGGTAGTGCAATACGTGGTAACTCGTTGTGAAGGTAACTCAATGCCATCCATTATAGTACTTGGTAGTTTACTACAAATAAAATATTGTGAAGTATCACTGGCCTATGCCTTGTGCGATTATTTTCTTAGTTATGGAATAGTGAATGGCCTCAACCTGCCTACATAAATTCTTTCTACTATAGTGGAGAGGTTAATCCAAACCTATTTTGGTGTTAAATTTATCCATTTTCTTGATTTTCGGAAGGAACTAAAATCGAGGCGCAGAGCCAATTTATTTTAGATAACATTTTATTACAGAGATTAGGTTACGACATGAATACACATGTTAGGTATTCATAATAAATTAAGCATTTAACAAAATTATAATAGATCAGGGGCACAACATTCGAAAATTTATCATAAGTGTTTTATACATATGGTAAACAAACAAATTAAACAAAAAAGGAAGTAAGTTGTACTGTCAAGGTGAGTTTTTTACTGATATTATCTAATGAAGTGTGACAACTTCAAATATTTAAAACACTCACAGCAGACACTATATGACTTTATAATAAATCGGCTAAAGTAAAGGAAAGACAACACGAGAACCACGGCAAACTATGGGACACTTACCTGACAAACTGGTTTCCCCTTGCATTCTCGGTAAACAGATGCTGCGTTATCGGTAGCGGTAATAGAAGTTGAAAACAATATACTGATTGACACGTAAGCATGACAGATGATGTACTGAATGGTGCATGAGCACGGATTTATTTCTGAAAAAGTGATGTTCTGTTCATTTTTATTATGTTTTTCTCATTATTAAAAGCAGATTATTGGAGTTCATGGGTGTTTTCGCTATTAAAAAAAACTATGTTACTGATTTCTTTGTACATTTGAGAGAGAGAGAACGAGAACAAGAATCAGAAGTAGAAAGGAATCACCAAGAAAGAGAAGAATGATGATATCCAGCTCACGACCCTGGGTGTGTCGTGCGCTCGCCCTGGGATTTTCTAACCTGAACTTAAATTTTAAGTTAGGAAATAATAGGAAAAGAAAGATTCTTTATATATAAGTATCATAAAATAAATCAATCACTTAACAGTATGATGTTGTCATCTGTTGTGTTCATGCACCAATCAGTACATCTGTCAGGCCCATGTGTCAATCAATATATTATTCTCGCCTTCTACTGCAGCTACTGATACATGCACCGTCTATTTACTGAGAATGCAGGAAGAAACTGCGGTAGTGGCAAACCAGTTTGTCCAGTAAGTTTCCTGTAGTTTGCTGTGGTTTTGGTGTTGGCTTTCTTTCTTTACCTTAGCCAATAAATCTAGTAAATTTTGGACTTGGTCTGACAGCCAGCTGACCATCTATTGTGAGTTTCTAAGACCCAAGTGTGTTTCCTTATGCCAGTCAGTCTACTAGCTCCAAACAGAATTCATATATAGCAAGCGAGTAACAAAGTTTTTTGAAGTCATAATCATCATCATCAGCCATTTTCAATCCACTGCAGGATGAAGCCCTCTCCAGCAACTTTCCAGTTCCTTCTGTTTTGTGCAATGGCCATCCCAAACTCTTGAATTTCATCTGTCCATCTCCATCATTGTCTTCCAGCTGTGTGTCCTGCCCAAGACCATTTTAGTTCTTCAGTTTTGATAAGAATGTTCTGCCTAATCTACATGTTTCTTTTCTTATCTAACAATCTAATTTCCAATATAATTCGTTCCATTTGTAGTTGTGTAGTTCTCAGCTTCTCTTCCATTTTTTTGGTGAGTGCCCAAGTTTCACTTCCATAAGTCATGGTGGGGAGTATACATTGGTTCATTATTTTATGTTTCAGACAAACTGGGATATTGCTCTTCAGTATGTGACTATATTTCCTGAATGCTATCCATCCAAAATTTATTCTTCTCTTGACTTCCAGCCATTTATCATTATTACAGCTAATAACTTGTCCCAGATAAGTATATGACTCCACCTTTTCAATTACTGCTCCTTCAATCATTATTTCCCTTTCTGCGGCATACTTGTTCATCATTACTTTTGTTTTAGCCATATTCATCTTTAGTCCAAAATCCTTACTAACTGTGCATAACTGATTAAGATTTTCCTCTAATTCTTTGGGATTGTGGCTTATGACCACAATGTCATCTGTAAATCGTAAATGGTTTAGGTACTCTCCATTCACATTGACTCCTTTCTGCGACCAGTCTAATCTTCTGAAAGTTTCCTCAAGGGTAGCAGTAAACAACTTCGGAGATATTGTCTCCTTGTCGAACTCCTTTCTCAATTTTAAATTTGCTACTATCTTTGTCTAGTCTAATAAAGGAGGTAGCATTCTCATATATTTTCTTCAAAATCATAATATATGGGGTATCTTTGCCTTGTTCTTTCCAGTGCCCGAAACATTGCCTTATGCTGTATGGAGTCAAATGCTTTTTCATAATCCACAAATGCCAGGCATAATGATGTTTTATATTCATTTGCTTTCTCCATTAGCTGTGATATTACATGAAGGTGTTCCATAGTTGTCCTAAAGCCAGCTTGCTCTTTCGGTTGATTCACATAAAATATTCTTTCTAATCTGTTAGTAATGAGCCTTGTGAACAACTTGTTGATGTGGGATAACAAGCTAATTGGTCTATAATTTCCAATTTCTGATTTATCTCCTTTCTTATGCAGCAAAACTATGATTGCATTATTCCACTGCTTAGGCGTCACACCTTTTCTAATACACTTTGTGAAGAGCCTTGCCAGTTTTTGTGTCATGTCTTTTCCTCCCAATTTTAACAACTCTACAGTAACTTCATCTTCCCCCAGGCTTTCTGATTCTTCATTTTCTTGATTCTTCATTTTCTTCAACGCAGGTTCTACCTCATCAGGAAGGATATCGGGTATGTCGTATGTGTTACTAATTTGTGATCCATCTTCCCAAATGCTGGCATCATTCCCTTGCTCCTTGTACAATTCTCTATAGTAGTCTTCTGCTATTTGAATTATGCCTTCTCTGCTTTCATTTATAAGTGCACCATTGCTATTTTTCAGTTTCAGTATCATTTGTCTTTCTGTATTACTGCTCACGGCTGCTGATTTAAGTCCTTTGTTTTCCTTTAATGCTTGTTCTACCTTTCTTGTGTTAAATCTTCTTATGTCCTCTCTAGGTCTCTTTCTAATGGCTTTGCATAACTCAGTATACTCAATTTTCTCTGACAGTGTTTATCTTACTCTTCATTTGTCATCTTCGGTTCATCATGAATGATGTTACCATCCTGAACAAAGTCAATGTTGGAAGTGATCACAGAATGGTAAGATGCATACTTGATGTATCTTCTATTAGTGAGGATGAAGTCGATTTCATTAGTTGTTAATCCATTTGGGCTTTTCCAGGTTCACATTCTGTTCACCCTTTTCTTGAAAAAAGTGTTCATTACTGACATTCCTCGAGATTCTGCAAATTGCACATCTTTCATTTCTTTTACCAATTCCAAAATTTCCTATAGTTCCTCTTTCTGCACTGTTTTGTCTCTTTCAAACCTTAGCATTGAAGTCGCCCATAAGGATAGTGTAGTGGGTTTTCTGCTCATCTAGAAGATTCAATTTCAGTGTACATTTCTTCAATCTCTTCATCATCATGGCTTGATATTGGTGTACAAATCATTATAACCTTTAGCGTGTACCTCTTAAAAATCCTGAGTAGTAGTCTTGATACCCTTGGTGTCAAGACTACTACTCAGAATTTCAAGAGGTCATAAGTTTATTTAAATTTAACCTATTATCTAATTATATTTGTAGAACCAATTCATCATTCAATAGCATTACTAGAAGAAAAATTTTTTTTTGCACCAAACTGAAATGAACTAATTAAAATAAAATAAATAATAAAAATAAAATAATATTACTCTGGTTTTCGGACAAATAGATTTGGAAAATCTATTTGTCCGAAAAGAATATTCAAAAATGCTTCTGCTATAAACTTTAAATTCTGAGGATCAAATAGTTCCCGCTTCCAATATGGCTACTAAAGTATAGTTTTTGTGTATATAGTTTTAGCCCTTCAATGTTGACTGGTAAGTCACACGACTGCAGTTGGAAAAGTGTCATGTTAATGACCATAAAACTGAACATCTGCATTGTAAAAAGCTGGATACATGGATCCACTATACTTCCATATATGTAAAACATTTACAAATATTGAGATAAAACTATTACATATATATATATGCCTTTTTTATTTTCCCTTCATATATTTTGTTTATAAATGGCTAAATACAGTAAACGCCGGTTATAGTGATCATGTTTGCAAATTGAATTTTGATTCTAATAAATGGAGATTCTAATATGCGAAAATCAACAAATATTATCCAGAGGCTACAAAAATAAAGATACATAAAAATTGGAAGAATATTCCGATTTTTACGTTCTGAACAAAATAAAAATAAATTTATACTTACGTACATAGCTTAATTAATATACATATTAATTAAACACAACACTTTGTAATATGATTATAATTTAAAATAGTCACTTATTTTAGATTGCTTTAAATTATCACTACAAAGTCCATGATTAAAGAGGCCTATGCGCTCCGGATTCATTCTACTAAAATTACAGTTGCTCAGAGTGAAATGGATACAAAAATATAGAATTAAAATTACAGTTGCTCAGAGTGAAATGGATACAAAAATATAGATTGTAACAGGTTTAATAATGGGAATATACATATTCCTATTATTAAACTAATATATGTATATTCCCATTATTAAACCTGTTACAATCTATATTTTTTATCCGTTTCGCTCTGAGCAACTGTAATTTTAATACTACAAAGTCTATATTTCAATTTGTATAAGTCTATATTCGTGATCACTTGTACCAGTTTCTTCCAAAGCTCTCTCAGGACGGCTATAGCTTCATGAGTTTGCCGTTTTGTAACTGAAATTTGTTCAGGTTCATCTTCATTTTCCTCCTCGGCAAAATTATCAGTAACAGACTGGGCAATTTCTTCATCTGTTAAAGCTGTAGTAACTTGTAGATCACCATCTATGTCCACCCAATCATTAAACTCCTGTTCACCTATGTCTTCAGGCTTTTTAACATGATCAGCATTGTGACTTAGTTGCCCATCACGAATAATTAATCCACATTTTTTGAAACAGTTGCTAATGCAGTCTCAGATACTTCATTCCAGGCACTCATTGTCATATGAAGTGCATCTAGAACAGTTATCTGCTTTGCGATATCGGATGATATTCCCAAACCATCTATAAACTGGATGATTCTTTGCCTCATATCTGATCTATAAAAGATCTTAAAGGTTTTTATTAATCCATGGTTGAGAGGTTGAATCAGTGATGTGGTATCTGAAGGTAGAAAAACTAATTCAATGTTTTTGAATTAGTTTTGCGCTCCGGATTCATTCTACTAAAATTACAGTTGCTCAGAGTGAAATGGATACAAAAATATAGAATTAAAATTACAGTTGCTCAGAGTGAAATGGATACAAAAATATAGATTGTAACAGGTTTAATAATGGGAATATACATATTCCTATTATTAAACTAATATATGTATATTCCCATTATTAAACCTGTTACAATCTATATTTTTTATCCGTTTCGCTCTGAGCAACTGTAATTTTAATACTACAAAGTCTATATTTCAATTTGTATAAGTCTATATTCGTGATCACTTGTACCAGTTTCTTCCAAAGCTCTCTCAGGACGGCTATAGCTTCATGAGTTTGCCGTTTTGTAACTGAAATTTGTTCAGGTTCATCTTCATTTTCCTCCTCGGCAAAATTATCAGTAACAGACTGGGCAATTTCTTCATCTGTTAAAGCTGTAGTAACTTGTAGATCACCATCTATGTCCACCCAATCATTAAACTCCTGTTCACCTATGTCTTCAGGCTTTTTAACATGATCAGCATTGTGACTTAGTTGCCCATTACGAATAATTAATCCACATTTTTTGAAACAGTTGCTAATGCAGTCTCAGATACTTCATTCCAGGCACTCATTGTCATATGAAGTGCATCTAGAACAGTTATCTGCTTTGCGATATCGGATGATATTCCCAAACCATCTATAAACTGGATGATTCTTTGCCTCATATCTGATCTATAAAAGATCTTAAAGGTTTTTATTAATCCATGGTTGAGAGGTTGAATCAGTGATGTGGTATCTGAAGGTAGAAAAACTAATTCAATGTTTTTGAATTAGTTTTGCGCTCCGGATTCATTCTACTAAAATTACAGTTGCTCAGAGTGAAATGGATACAAAAATATAGAATTAAAATTACAGTTGCTCAGAGTGAAATGGATACAAAAATATAGATTGTAACAGGTTTAATAATGGGAATATACATATTCCTATTATTAAACTAATATATGTATATTCCCATTATTAAACCTGTTACAATCTATATTTTTTATCCGTTTCGCTCTGAGCAACTGTAATTTTAATACTACAAAGTCTATATTTCAATTTGTATAAGTCTATATTCGTGATCACTTGTACCAGTTTCTTCCAAAGCTCTCTCAGGACGGCTATAGCTTCATGAGTTTGCCGTTTTGTAACTGAAATTTGTTCAGGTTCATCTTCATTTTCCTCCTCGGCAAAATTATCAGTAACAGACTGGGCAATTTCTTCATCTGTTAAAGCTGTAGTAACTTGTAGATCACCATCTATGTCCACCCAATCATTAAACTCCTGTTCACCTATGTCTTCAGGCTTTTTAACATGATCAGCATTGTGACTTAGTTGCCCATCACGAATAATTAATCCACATTTTTTGAAACAGTTGCTAATGCAGTCTCAGATACTTCATTCCAGGCACTCATTGTCATATGAAGTGCATCTAGAACAGTTATCTGCTTTGCGATATCGGATGATATTCCCAAACCATCTATAAACTGGATGATTCTTTGCCTCATATCTGATCTATAAAAGATCTTAAAGGTTTTTATTAATCCATGGTTGAGAGGTTGAATCAGTGATGTGGTATCTGAAGGTAGAAAAACTAATTCAATGTTTTTGAATTAGTTTTGCGCTCCGGATTCATTCTACTAAAATTACAGTTGCTCAGAGTGAAATGGATACAAAAATATAGAATTAAAATTACAGTTGCTCAGAGTGAAATGGATACAAAAATATAGATTGTAACAGGTTTAATAATGGGAATATACATATTCCTATTATTAAACTAATATATGTATATTCCCATTATTAAACCTGTTACAATCTATATTTTTTATCCGTTTCGCTCTGAGCAACTGTAATTTTAATACTACAAAGTCTATATTTCAATTTGTATAAGTCTATATTCGTGATCACTTGTACCAGTTTCTTCCAAAGCTCTCTCAGGACGGCTATAGCTTCATGAGTTTGCCGTTTTGTAACTGAAATTTGTTCAGGTTCATCTTCATTTTCCTCCTCGGCAAAATTATCAGTAACAGACTGGGCAATTTCTTCATCTGTTAAAGCTGTAGTAACTTGTAGATCACCATCTATGTCCACCCAATCATTAAACTCCTGTTCACCTATGTCTTCAGGCTTTTTAACATGATCAGCATTGTGACTTAGTTGCCCATCACGAATAATTAATCCACATTTTTTGAAACAGTTGCTAATGCAGTCTCAGATACTTCATTCCAGGCACTCATTGTCATATGAAGTGCATCTAGAACAGTTATCTGCTTTGCGATATCGGATGATATTCCCAAACCATCTATAAACTGGATGATTCTTTGCCTCATATCTGATCTATAAAAGATCTTAAAGGTTTTTATTAATCCATGGTTGAGAGGTTGAATCAGTGATGTGGTATCTGAAGGTAGAAAAACTAATTCAATGTTTTTGAAAGTCAACTTTGGATGAGCTGGATGGGTGTCCAAAACCAATGCAATTTTTTTTGTTTTTCTTATCCAATTTCGAATCCCATTTACGAAGATAATCTTCAGATAAAGAAGCTGTCATCCAAGCATTGGCATTATTGGCGGGTTCAACAGGCAGCTGTTTTACTCCATTAAAACATCTAGGGGATTTACTCTTGCTTATAACTAACGGCTTCATCTTCATTGTTCCCATCATGTTGCATGTTAAAAGAACTGTAATCCTGTCCTTGATCTTCTTTCCTGCAGATGCAGAGGAATTTTTAAAAATCATGCATTGGTCTGGGGTAGCCCTGTAGTACAACCCCATTTCATCTGTATTAAAAATGTCTTCAGAATTATAAGTGCTTAACACAGTTTGCCAAGAGGTTTTCAACCAGGTGTCAGCTACAGAACAATCGGAATCCTGTTTTTCTCCATGAAGTTTTTTTGTAAACAATATCATGCTTCTCCTTCCATCTTGTCAGCCCTCCGTCCATCGGCTTAAACTCTTCGTGTAGTTTTTCAGCAAAATCATTAGCATTTTGAAGAAGAATGTACAATTCATTAGCACATTAAATGAGCTAGCCTGTTAGAACCAAACAAACAGAGCTTCATCTACTGTTTGGCATTTCCCTTCACACTTCCTTTTTCTCATTTCACTAATCACATTAGTGTTTAATGTGTGACGTGATTTTAACAATTTTGATAAAGATGACTGAGGCACTCCTAATTTTACTGCCGCTTCCCTTTGAGACACATTGCCCAAGTTTAATTTATTGCACGTTTCTATAATTCATAACTTATCTTTTACACGCAAATTCACTCTCTTTCTGTTCACTGACATTTTTTTTTGTAGTAAAATTTAAAACAGTAAAAAAGATGAGTGTCAATTAATAACAAAGCACATGGCGCACACAAATTGGAACTAACACAACACACACAAGTGAGACGAGGTTTAGATATAGAAATGAAGAGAAGATTTCAGTGAAGGGGAAACACATTTCACCATAATAACATGAACACCCAGAATTCCAGCTATTGGTATTATTGCAAATGAATAAGATCGAGTTTACTACCCATTTACTGCACTAACAGAAAAGCTCAATAAACTGGAAACTGTAAATTGTTTTTATTGTTTTATGGTTATTGTTTATTTATTGTTTATTTGGTTTTTTTTTAGGAGCATTAGCAACTAAGGCCATATTGCTCAGGGAGATGCGGTGGTCATTTCCTGACCTTTCCGCATCCTCCGTATTTGGTGGGCATGTCTAATCAAGAGGTCTAATCTAACCCGGTTTAATCAAGAAGCGTGTGCTATGCACTGCTGCTCCTGCCCACCTGGCTACGGAGGCGCACGATTCTATTGAGCGGCTGATTCTAATAACCAGTGATCACTATAACCGGTGCTTACTGTATATACAACAAGCAGCAAAATTAACCATACAAAATAATTATTGAATATGAAAAAATAAATCACATATATATTAAGATATATAAATTTTATATCTACCTCTTGAGATTTAAAATCTTTTCTTTCCGAAAATTTAACTTCATTCCAAACCACTTCAACACCTTCTTCTGTATCCATAGCCAGATATGCAGCATCAATACCAGGAATGTCTCGTTGTTGTACCTGGCAAGCAAGATAAAAATTCAGGCTGATCTTCTGATACAAAGAAAAGAAACTAATGGCCAAATTTAGGTATTTTTTTTTGTCTCAATATAAAGAAAATTAACAAATTTGGTAATACTATGATGTGTTTGCAACATCAACTATTGTGGACACTTCATTTTTAGCATGTTTTATACTTAAAAAACAAGAAACGGGTGTCAGGAGAAATTTATATTTAGTAATTATTAAGCTACAGAAAGTATCTTGTAAACACAAGATAAAATTTAATATAATTTATTCATATCTTTTTTTAAATGAAATTTATTACACAACAAAGCATCAATTTTCTTTTTGCTTTACAAATTTCCACATGGCAAGAGATAATAAACAACAACAGTGGTGCAAATCATTTGTTCATGAACAATGATGAATACATTGTAAACAGAATAACGTTATGAAACTCTGAATTTGATTTGGTAGTTTTTGGCGCATCGGCTTCTGTGGCCATATTGCACCTCCCAAGGTTTTTGCAGTACTTTGATCCAAGCCTGAGGCGGGAATCGAACCCGCGACCTTTGGGTTGCCGGGCAGGTACTTTATCCACTCGGCTAGCCCAGTCGGCCTCGAAACTCTGAAACAGATTTACAAGGATCATCAGGAACTCATAGACATGTTATTTGTCTACAGAGCTCCAGATGAGCATGCTTCAATAAACCCAATATCACAGTCAAAATCAAAGTCAATATCAAAATGTGTTTAGAATGGTGTCATTCCAGACATTCATGGAGTCTAGAACAGTGGTAGAAGGTGCTATGAAGTGATAAATTTTGCTCCATGTTTTGTTCTCATGCATGCTTCTGGATATGGAAATTGCCTGCCAAGCATAACATCTCAACCATGAAGTTTAATGGAGGAAGTCTGATGGTTAGGGCTGTTTCAGACTTGGGCAATGCATTCCATGTCATACAGCAAGGGTCATACAAGTGAGCCCTGAGCTGGACTGCAATGCCACCATTGACAGAAAGATGGGCAGGGCAGCTAACAAAAGAGTATTCTACTTCAACAAGATCTAGATAAACTAGACTGGTAGGCTGAAAGGTTCTTAGTGGTGCGGACAGCCACCTCATGCTATGAGACATGATCTTTAACCTCCTGGTAGTCTCACCAGCATAACACATCCCGCAATTTGGACATGTAATAGGGTAAATGGAACTGCTCCACAAAAAAGGAAGAGTAGGCATTTTCACTCTAAGCCTTTCTTGGTAAGGGCACCCTTTGTTGCCCTCACAAATCTTGCTGCGCTTCTTTGTACTCATTCCAGCAGCTCTACATCCTTCCTAAAATGAGGCCTCCAGACCTATATGCAGAACTCGAGGTGTGGCCTGACCACTGCCTTATACAAAGGCATAATCACCTCCTTATCCCTCCTAGCAAAATTCTTGTATATCATTGTATAAGACCTTGACTGCACAATTACCCCCAGGTATTTTCATTCTCCACTGCCACAAGTGTAGTACCATACAGTTGATACGTTACTCCAGGGTTACTGCTACTCACATACAGTACTTTGCAGATGTCAATGTTAGACTTCTTAGTTGCCACCTCTTAGCCCATCTGCCCAATTTTTCTAGATCCTGCTGTAGCAGCATACTGTCATTAACAACACTGCCAACCTTCTTCTAATCTGCAATATTCATGTTCACATGGGCACTAATGTTATTAAGAGTAGGAAATCTGAGGAGTTAATTAACAAGTACAGGGAAATGTTGGGAAAAAGTCGCAAGTTAGAATTAAATTTGAAAGTGTTTCCAATCCTGCCAAAGTATGACAGGAAGGAGTACACGTTGAGAACCTTCTCAATCAATTCATCCCTAGGGAAACCGTGCTTACTCGTGTGGTACAATTTTTCTCAGCGTAGTCTGTGCTTGTTAGGAAGAGAGAAACTGTTTTTACAGGTATGGGATACACTTAAACAGAAGGGATGCAAGAATATTTGCTGTTGATCTAGAGGCAGTGTTAGACGGTTTGGAAAACTGCTAGCTTGGAGGGATACACAGACTAATATGCAGAGTAACAACAGCGACAAGCTGAGGTGATAGGGATTCTTGCATTGCTTCCACTGAAACTTGCTACCTGGGAGTCTAAAACGTTGATGGAACTAATATTCGGGTGACACAAGTCAAGTGGAACCAATTTCAGCAAGGTCCGGACGGTCTGTGACAGCCAAATCCTCTGCTTGCACCTTCATGATGGTGGGACTGTTAGTAATCCTGGTTATAACCTCCATGCACAAGCACACGGTGGGTGACCACCCAGGTGTGAACCAACGTAAGCAGGGGTCGAGGTTGGCACCCACACCACATGGAGGAATGCCACCCCTCTGTGTTTCCAGGAAGTACTAGGTGATAGTTGAATCTCATCAACTGGTGCAATACCACCACTTTACTTATTGGAGGCTTGAAGTGGTGGAACCCATGTTTAATCTCCACAGCTAAGTTCCGGTCAACTCTTCCCATCTCTTCCATCATGCAGTATGATTGATGACTCTTGAGCGAGATCCAATCTTCCTTACATTTCGAGGGTACAGCTCTAAAACGGTGTTCGCAAGCAGGTCGCTAGTTAGTACACTGGACCGAACCTATTGGTAACTCTCTAGGAGGCGGAAGCCTCCTAGAGAGTTACCAATGTACTAGTGTATAATCTTGCTGTTTTTGTTTTGTTATTTGGTTTTTAGGAGCATTAGCAACTAAGGCCATATTGCTCCGGGATATGCGGTGGTCATTCCTTGACCTTTCCGCATACTCCGTATTTGGTGGTGACGGGCTCGAACCCCGGTCTAATCAAGAAGCATGTGTATAATCTTGCTACCTCTACTCTGCCCAGATAGTGACTGCAAGGAGTCCGAGTAGTGCGTATACGGGGCACATTGTCGAGGCCACGTTATGTCAAGGATCTGGGTATATTCTTACCATGTGTATGCCATATCCAAAAATTTCATTACTTCATACAGCATGTCCCTCCCACTTTTTCTTACTATTGAATACACCATAATTGTCAAACTAATAGAGTAAGCTTATCTGTGAAAAGATCTAAACCTCCCAAACGCTTCCTAATTCATTTCACAAATATATGTGGTCTCAGTTCTAATCTCAACGATGTCCATTTCCACTTGCAGTCTGTGAAACCCCATGTACTTTTTCTGACAGAATCTCAGTTATCGGTTGATTCAAATACTGCTCATCTCGGTTGCCCAAATTATTCACTGTATGATTCCTTTCGCCTCAAATGTGGTAATTGTGCATATTTCCATTCCGATATTCTCTGTCAGAGACTTGTTAATTTGGAATCTCCTCTTTTCGAACTTCTCTGGCTTAAAATCTCCCTACCTCATTGTATCAAATTCATCTGTTGTCTCGACCGTTCTCCCAACTCCACTAATCACTTGGAGCTTTTTGACTTCCTCTCTTTGCAACTTGACTTTCTCCAGTCCAACTTTAACAGTGAGGTAATTTTCCTTGGTGATTTTAATGTTCACAACTCCAGCTGGTTTCCGTTTCCTAGTCACACCGACCCAGCTGGTTGAGATGCCTAGGCTTTTGCAATTACTAATGACCTTGCACAGATTGTTCATTTACCTACAAGAAAACCAGACAATCCTAACCACACACCAACACTTTTTCTCACAAACAACCCTTCTAAGTACACGGTCGAAGTGAGAGGTCCTTTAGGTACCTCAGATCACAACGTGGTGATTGTCTCTTTTCCAATCGAGCCTTTATCTCATGCCTATTCCCAACCTCGTATTGTCTGGCATTACAAGAATGCAAATTGGGATGACCTGTGAGATTTCTTTTCTTCTTTTCCTTGGTCGGATTACTGTTTCAAAACTTCTGATGTCAACGTTTGCTCGGATCGTGTCAATGAAATTATTTTTGCAGGAATGGAATCCTTTATTCCCACACTCCACTTTAAAATCTTGTCCTTTATCTAAGTCTTGGTTTTTCAATAAATGCGCTAAGGCTGTTCAAGAGAAGAATGTTGCATATCGTAATTGGCTTGTTTCTAATTTGTCGGTTTCATTTTCTGCCTACACCAAAGCTTGCAACAATTGTAAAGCAGTTATTAATCAGTTCAAACTAGATTTTGAACAGGCTAAGAGTAGAAAACTTCCTTCTTGCCCTAATGGTACCCAAGCATTCTGGTCTCCTACCAAATCTATTGGCCGCAACTTTTTCCCATCTCTGCTCACACCTCTGTCCAAACCAGATGGATCTGTTGTCACTTTTGCTAGCAGGGAAAAGGAAGTGACTGTCCCTCTGTATAAGGCAATGGTCAGGCCATGCCTTGAGTACTGCGTACAGGTCTGGAGGCCTCATTTTAGTAAGGATGTAGATTTGCTTGAGCGTGTAGAGAGAAGGGAAACAAGATTGGTGAGGGGAATGAAGGAATCCTCTTACCAAGAGAGGCTTAAGTTCTGCAAATTGCAGTGACTGGAGACTAGGCACCTGCGCGGTGATCTGATTGAGGTGTATAAGACCTGGAATGGGGTTGAGCACGCTGAATTCTGAAGGGATTCTTCCACTTGTTCAGATTACGAATCTAAGGGGGCATAAATTCAAATTAAGAAAAGACAGATGTAGAATAGATGTGTGGAAATTTGCCTTTAGCCAGCGGGTGATTAATTGCTGGAACAAACTTCAATCTTTCACTGTGGAAGTTGATAAGTTAAATAAAAATAAGGAGGAACTGGACAGGCATTTGGAGGGAATGGTGTGTTTTTTTTTTTTTTTTTTTTGTCTGGTGCTGCATAAGCTCATACACTTGCTTTCTTGCATCACATGCCAGTACTACTACTATACTACAAATTTGTACTTCAGCCCAAGGATAAAGCTGACCTGCTAGCATCCCATTTTACTTCCAACTCAGGTATTAATGATCTTGGTAAAACTGCTCCCACCATTCCCAATGGGCTCCATTCAATGCATCCTGTGGTCTTCCGTCAAAAGGATGTCAGAAGGATTTTGACGAACCTTGATGCTAAGAAAGCTCCAGGTCCCGATGGTATTTCTCCACTTGTTCTCAAAACCTGTGCTTCTTAACTTACTCCTGTTCTTTCCTGCCTTTTTTCACTTTCTTATTCCAAAGGTGTTTTTTCTTCTGCTTCGAAATTTGCTCATATCCAGCCAGTTCCTAAAAAAGAGTGACAAATCCATCCCATCCAATTATCGTCCCATTGCAATTACTTCTACTCTTTCTAAAGTAATGGGGAAATCAATTAACTGCCAACTCTTAAACTACCTAGAAACCTTCTGTCTGATCAATGATCGCCAGTATGGATTCCGTCAGTGTTGTTCCACTGGTGATATTCTTGCTTATGTTACCCATTTATGGACTAATTCAATGGAAAGGTTCGGTGAAACAAAAGCAGTTGCTCTTGACATCTCTAAGGCTTTTGATCATGTTTGGCATAAAGGTCTTCTAAACAAGCTTCCATCTTATGGTTTGCCAACTGTTTTTTTGTAATTGGTTATCCAGTTTTCTCTCTGATCGCTCACCGAGGGTGATGGTAGATGGATCTCCGTCTTCTAACTTCTCCACTAATGCTGGTGTCCCCCAAGGTTGTTCTTTCCCCCACTCTTTTCCTCTTGTATATTAATGACCTTCTTCCATTGACTGGAAATCCTATCCATAGTTTTGCCGATGATAGCACATCGCATTCCACTTTCCTTTTTGAGAAACCTTGCCCTGCTCAATCAGCTTCAAATTCTCGAATATCCACTACCAGTTCTTCAGTGGGGAAAATAAACTTAGTTGATTTCAATCCTTCTAAAACTCAGTCTTGTCTTATATCTTGCAAAAAGGATTCTTCTGCTCCTAAGCTTATCTTTGGTGACACTCCGATTTCTAGGCAAAATGATATATCTCTTTTGGGGATTACCCTGACTTCTAATCTCTCTCTTGGCACATCATCATCATCATCAGCCAATTTCAATCCACTGCTAGATGAAGGACTATCCAGCAACTTTCCAGTTCCTTCTGTTTTGTGCAATGGCCATTCATTTACTACCCATGAATTTCATCTGTTCATCTCCATTGTTGTCTTCCAGGTTTTCTCTTAGCTCCTCTTGGGTACCATTCTGTTATTTTCTTAGTCCATCTGTCATCATTAGAGCTGTGTCCTGCCCAAGACCATTTTAGTTCTTTAGTTTTGATAAGAATGTCCTTTACTTGAGTTTGCTGCCTAATCCATGCATTTCTCTTCTTATCTAACAGTCTGATTCCCAATATAGTTCGTTCCTTCCCTCGTTCATTCTCTTGGCACAAGCACGTTACAAATACTGCTTCCTCTGCATCTAAAAAACTTGGTTTTCTCTTTCGCTCTCAGCATTACTTTTCTTCCAAACATCTGTTCACTCTGTACAAATTGCAAATTCGCCCTGCCATGGAATATTGTTCCCGCATCTGGGGGTGGTGCCCCCAAAACCTCTCTCAGGCTTCTTGATTCCGTTCAGAAGAGGGCAGTTAGGTTAATTAATAATTCATCTCTCCACTCGCTGTCTCATAGACGTACTGTTTCTGCTGCATGCCTCTTCTACAGATATTTCCATGGGCGCTGTTCTTCTGAATTGGCTTCTATAATGCCCGCTCTCTCTTTCAAAACAGTCTGAACACATGCCGCCACCAGCCAACATCCATTTACTGTCCAACTTCAAACTCACAGAACCAACTTTTCATCTTCCTCGTTTATTCATTCAACTGCTATTTTCTGGAACAACCTTCCTTCATACGTATTTCCTGAAAATTACAGTCTAAAGAAGTTCAAGTCCAATGTCAACAAATATCTTCTTTCGTCTTCTCAACCTCCAACCCAAGCATGGTACCAAGTACTATAGGTTCTAATACCTCTCGTGTTTGGGGTTTACATAAAAAAAAAAAAAAAAAAAATTGATGCATTTGTAGTTCAGATTAAGTCATCCAAAGTAGATATTATAGGAATAGCAGAAACATGGTGTTACTCAGACATTAATGATTCTGAATTTGATATGGGGAGTACAATGTATACAGGAAGGACAGGGCAGGTGGAGGGTTATACTCTTAATTAAGCAGCGTATCAAATGTAAGACAGTGCATACAAGTCAACATGGATGGCCAGTGCAATGCTGAGTCAGTTTGGTGTGGCGTAAGCACTAGGAAAACAACATCGAAAGTAGGAGTGTGTTTTTCGGGCCTAATGACAGTGATGAGTACAGCTAATAATTATACAAAGAAATAAAATAGAGGATTTTAACCTTCCAGATATTAACTGGAATTTGTGGGTTGGACAAACAAACACATTAGCAAGACTTTTGTGGATTTGTTTGATGACTGTTTTCTGTAGCAGCAAGTTAGAGAAGCAACAAGGGGAAGCAATACACTCGATCTGATTATCAGCAGTGACTCTTCATGCATTAAGAACCTGCAGGTAAAAACCCTCTAGGTGGTAGTGATCAGAGTGTGCTAGTGTGGGACTTACTTAAAGATTAACCACTGTCAAGGGTAAAGGCATCCTAGATAGTTTTTAAATTCTATACAGTGGGATCACCTGATGATGGTGCCAGCAGCAGATGGGAAGCATTCAGGAAGGTGATCATAGAAGCTACTAAGCTTTTCACACCAATTATGCAATGCCATTCCAGGAGTAGACCTAAATGGATTTCAGATGAACTAATGCAAGCTTGTGACTGAGAAGGGAAAAAAAAAAAAGGGATGCATATAAATTCTGATCATAAACTAGTCTGTAATCAAGTCACAAAGGCGGTTAGGCCTGCTAAGGCAGATTAGGATAAAAAGTCTCTGGAAAAGAGTGCATCATAGACTTCTTTATTAAATTAACATTAGAAGGAAGGGGTGAATCACATTGGTCACCTTGATGATGGTTTAATTGTTGATGATCCTGCCCAGGCTGCAACCAAACTGAATAGTATTTTTCTTCCACATTCATGCAAGAGCTCTTTATTTAGGGAAATTACTAAAATTCATCAGAATTTAACATGGAACTAATTGATTTTGTGAAAACTGAGAGTAAAGTGGAAGAAGAACTGTTGAATCCAATTACAGAGTGCAGCAAAGGAGGTATGCAAACCCTTAGCCATTATTATGGGAGCATCTTTGAATTTGAGGGAGTTCCCTATGAACATCTCTTCTCTATGTTTCTCTTCCAATTATTCTAGGATAAATGGAAGAGAAACAAAATACCAGCAGCAGATAAAATGAAAAAAACAAGGAACTGCCAGCTTGGGAAAGAAGGTTTCAACAGAAGACAGAACTAAGATTCAAGATAGGTCAATTGACCCAGTACCAATGGGATAATAGGAATAGGAAGGTGATTGGAAAAGTGAGGAGCACCCTTAAGAAAGACAACATTCACAGCAAACATGACACTAAAAATTAGAGAATAGAAGAATACTTAGACACACTGAAGCAGAACCTCCTCGCACTCAGCAAGAAGTACAACTCCCACAACTGGCAAATCCCAAGAATAGATAACATCCACAACTACTGGTACAAGAATTCACTTGCGCACACACACAAAAGCACCTAGCAGAGCAATTCAACCAGATGAGTCACAATTACACAATTTCAGAATTAATTACTCATGGAATCATAAAATCACATTAAAGAAACCTGGCGAAAGAGGCTGACCACCTGCACAAGAAAGAAGATATCAGACCACTTGGAGAGCCAGAACATCATGGCCGAGCAGCAGAAGGGATATAAGCAGATGAGCAAAGGATGCAAGGGAGCAAATGACCATTGATACCGAAGTTACGAAGCAAGCCTACAAGAAGCAGTGCAACCTGTACATGGCCTACATTTACTGCAAGGCCTTCGATTGAAGGCCTTGCAGTAAATGTAGCAATCATGGTGAAATGAAGGACCACCATCCAGGTCGAGAACATCATAACCAGAATGATACCCATCCGATGAAGATCTTCCAGGGAGATGCCCTACGCACACTACCATTGTGTCTAAAAAGAGGAAGAACCCATATGTCCTCTTTAACCTGATGTACACAGATGACATCAAACTCTATGCCACAAATGAGAATCAACTCCAACAGCTACTCCAGATCACCGAACAGTTCAGCACTGACAATGGGATGCAATTTGGCTCAGACAAATGAAAGGCCCATGGATTGCATTAAGGACATTGGGGGGGGGGGGGCTACCAGCTGAAGACTGGTGATGAGACTGAAGCCATGACACACAGAGAGAGAGAGAGAGAATCTGGGAATGACATACGCCCGCCAGTTAGAACACAAGGAGATCAGGGCCCGCCTGACTGAGATATACCATCAGAGATTGACAAGCCTGTTAAAATCAAAGCTGAATGGCAGGAACATGGTCACAGCCATAAACACTTATGCAGTCCCAGTCCCAGTATTAACATACTCATTTGGATCAGAGAGTGGAACAACACTGAGCTGGAGCAGATTATGAGATCACCCAAGATGATGAGGACAAATAATCGCCAACACCAACTAAAGTTGGCCATCAAGAGACTGACCATAGCCCATAAAGAAGGAGGGAGGAGATTGACTGACCTCATTGAACAAGAGGTGATTTAGAACCTGCTGTATTACTTCCAGGAAAACAGAGCACCAATCTACCAAGCCATAAGAAAGATAGACAAACAGTACACAACACTCAACCTCATCAAGGACACCACACACACACACACACACACACACACACACTACAATGACCCCATCAAGACTACATAGATAAGATGACTTTAACGCTTTGCTGGTGAATGGAAGACTCTTTCCTAAGACCGAAGGATTCATCGTTGCCATCCAAGGCCAGGAACTATAGGAAATGCATTTCCAAGGACCATGGAGTATCAGATGATGCATGTTAATGATGTTGCCTGGCCCCAGAAATCCAGCACATCATTTAAAGGATGCAGGGTGATCAGCCAGACAGACAGAGTACACTCACAGAGAAGACCAGGTTGTGAATATAATATATCATAAGCTAGCACAAAAATCCAAGCTGGTCAAAGAAAGTTAAACATGTTACAAGTACAAGCCTAGGGGCATACTAGAAATCCCCTACTTAGACTATGGTGGGACCATGTCATAATAACAATCCAGCACAACAGACCAGACATAACCATCTTTAACAAGAAGGAAATGGCTACCTACTTGATCAACATAGCAGTGCCCAACACCAGTAATGTCCAGAAAACTTACGAGGAAAAGATCAGGAAGTATATAGACCTAAGACAGGAAATCAGAGAAATGTGGCATAGGGAACAAGCAATGACCATCCCGATCACCATGTCTACTACTGGCAGTGCCAAATAACCACCATAAGAATCTAGCAGCAACTGGCCTCCGAGAACACTTACATGGAACTCCAGAAAGCCATAATCCTAAACACCTGTAGGATAGTAAGAGAGTTCTGCAACCAACACTAATAATAATAGTAACTGGACACAACCAACCACCTCATGCACTTGGTACTGGTACCCATCACAGGGCAGAAAAAATCCCATAAAAAGTTTTTATAATAACAACAGTAATCTTTCTTCATCTTCCAATTAACAGCTGGTGGTTACTACTGATAACGGTTCTTGTTCTGTAAGCCCTATGATGTCATCTGATTCATGAGTAATGATGAGGTCACGAATATTCTTACACCTGGTATTTTCTCTAACATGCTGGTACAAATAATAATAATCTAGTTTATTTGAAGTTTGTTCCCCATGGTGAGGTTGCCCGTTCCATTTGCATGTAGACACGCTTGTCATACTCTTTACAATCCTCTGGTCTGTAGATTACTCCCACTCTCGATATACCTTTGCTTCTAACTCACACCACAGATTCTATAGTAGCAGATGTAACTTCTGAGCAAAAGCTTTTTTTTTGTGCTCAGGCTGCTTTTGATAAGAAGCATGACCCCCATCACTCCTTCTATCCTCCCTATCTTTCCTGAATGCATTATACAATGGATATATACATAGTTGACCTCGTTGTCATCCCCCAATTTCCCAGTGGCACAACATTTCTATTAGCCCTATTACGTCGGCATTAGCTGTCCTAAGGAGTTTGAATTTGCCCATTTTATTGATAACACTCCTCATATTACTGTAGACAGTTAAGACTAAGAATTTTCCTATAGTTTAGTATACCAACAAACTCCTTGAAGTTATTTAGGCTTGTTTTCCTAGCTTTACCTTTCACTCATTTCAAACATTGTCATTCTCAGAACATCCAACCAACATCAGCTGTTGCAGCAACAAACAAAAATTCTTGGGATATGCAAGCATTTGACTCACCTCATCAGATAAATACATGTCTAATCTCCCCTCCCTAAACTATCAATAAATGCAATATCACTGAAGATACCTTAAGATATCCTCAATGATCCAGTATCATTGAGGACCCTTGCACTAGCTCTGTTCAAATGAATCCTGTCTCTACAAAACAGGTTTCTTCTACTTATTCGGACCATGCTGATAAAAAAATTTTCCCCAAAAGCCTTGCAGAGTCCCTCATCTTGAGTTAATCCACAAGGATTTCAGCAGATAATCCCTGTTAATCATGTCTGAGCAGAACTGCAGACACATACACATTGCAACCTAACTCATTGCATGTTTTCAGCATTGATCTATATATATCCAACAAATCACTAGCCATGTTTGTTTAATATTAATCTCCACTTTTAAAATCTAACTATCTGTTAGTAATATCAATTGTTGCTCCCAGCAAACACACCCTGGTTTTAGTTCAACTACCTATATTGCAAAATTGTTACCAGTTTCCCTGAAAATAGTCTCCCATTAAAACTAAATCAACTCAAACAAGAGCAGTATGCTTGTTTTGTTTTTTGGAGCATTAGAAACTAAGGCCATATTGATCCGGGGATATGCGGTGGTCATTCCCTGACCTTTCCGCATCCTCTGTATTTGGTGGTCACGGGCTCGAACCTTGGTCTAATCAAGGAGTGTGTGCTCCTGCCCACCTGGCTATGGAGGCGCCAAGCAGTATGCACTTGACTATTCTGTACTGGGACCTAATTGGGGTGCATCACTGAGAAGATCACAAGATATTGATTATCTGATGAGCTCCCAGTTGCATGTGTTTCTAGGGCAAGTATCCGTTTCTTCAGTGACTCAACTTCCAGTAAATGCATCAAGTTTTAATTTGAGATCGGTGTATTTAATTTGAGATTGGGTGCAAAGAAAAGAATCATCAGTTGAGCTTGGTTTTTGTCTACTAGACCGACCTTAGAATACATTCCATGGGCTATACAAGCAACAAACTTGTGATTCGCATTAGAAATGCCCACAGCCATTTCAATCTGAGTCATAATGTCCTTGGACAATGTAATAAAAGTGGATTTTGTAACAACCATTATTTACATAATATCTGAACTTAGGAAAGGTTACAAAATTTAAATTTACAAATATTACAGAAATTACAAAAATTTTATCTGCTATTGATGTTAAAATTAAGCTACCAAAATTACCAGAAAGAACTTAACTTAGCAGCAAAAAATAATTCAGAAAAGTTAAGAATTAAATTTACAAAATATTGTAGAAATTTAAACAAATTAATTTATATAATATCTGACTCCAAAGCTCAAATCTACATCTGGGAATTTCCAATTTTAATATCAGATTTGGTGATAATTTTTATTATTATACCCTAAATTTCCTAAAAATTTTCCTATCCTAAACAATGCATATTGATTTCTCTGGTCTTCTGTATGTAAATAAGTAAAAGCCAGGTGAGGACAAGGTATTCTTGAACTATTCTGAAGTTGCCTTTCGTGCCCAATACAGCTGTTCAAAAGAAAATCCCCCAGTCATTATACCATATAAACAAACCAATAAACCTTTAACCCTTGCACCTATTCCAGCATACACCACAGGTGAGTTTCTTGATTGCTACAGCCTCATCCCAGCTCTGATAAGGACAAAGCAAGGAATATTAAAACAGAGCAAAATATCAGTATTTAATTCAGAAATCAGTACTCATCAGAATGAAATATTGTTCCCTTCTGACAGTGATACAAGGTTTTATACATCATGGAGTCAAAAAGGTGACAGATATCTTCTTGGGTAATATTCCCCCTTTGGTTAAATGTTCCCTTCAAATGGTTATAGTCTGGACTCCATTGCTAACCCATCATATCCGAAGCAAAAAAAAAAAAAAAAATGGGATCAAGCATTCCAAGGGAAACACATTAACTGCTTACTGAAGATGAAAAAAGGTTCTTCGTGAGTGTCTCCAGTTCACTCGTTCCCTTCCCCCAAAACCCTATGCTTGATATAGTAATAGTAATCGTGGCATGTGATGCAAGAAAGCAAGCTTATGAGCTTATGTAGCATCAGCCAAAAAAAAAAAAAAAAAAAAAAAATTCACAAACCATTCCCTCTAAATGTTTGTCCAGTTCCTCCTTAAATTTATTTAACCTATCAACTTCCACAACAACAACAGATGGAAGTTTGTTCCAGCAATTAACCACCCACTGGCTAAAGGCAAATTTCCACACATCTCTTCTACAGCTGTCTTTCCTCAATTTGAATTTATGTCCTCTTAGATTCGTAATCTGAACAACTGGAAGAATCCCATCAAAAAAAAATTTTTTTTTTTTTTTGTTAGTCGTTGGAGCATCGGCTTCTGTGGCCATATGCACCTCCCAAAGTTTTTGCACTACTCTGATCCAAGCCCGAGGCGGGATTCGAACCCACGACCTTTGGGTTGCCCAGTCGGCCAAATCAGAATTCAGCATGCTCAACCCATTCAATGCCTTATACACCTCAATCAGATCACCTCGCAGGTGCCTAGTCTCCAGCCACTACAATTTGCAGTACTTAAGCTTCTCTTGGTAAGAGGATCCCCCTTCATTCCCCTCACCAATCTTGTTGCCCTTCTCTGTATACGCTCAAGTAAATCTACATCCTTCCTAAAATGAGGCCTCCAGACCTGTACGCAGTACTAAGGCATGACCTGACCATTGCCTTATACAGAGAGACGATCACCTCCCTTTCCCTGCTAGCAAAATTCCTGTATATCACTGACAAAACCCCATGACCTGCTCTTGCAGCCTGTCTGAATTTTTAAGGAAACTTCATATCTGACTGCACAATTACTACCAAATCTTTTTCATTTTCTACCACCCTAAGTAGTACCACACAGTTGGTACGTTCCTCTGGGGTTACTTCTACCCACATGCAGTACTTTGCATTTGTAAATGTTACACTTCAGTTGCCACTTCTCAGCCCATTTTCCCAAATTTTCTAGATTCTGTTGCAGTAGCACACTGCCATTAATAACCCTGCCAACCTTTGTATCATCTGCAAACTTCGACACTAAGCCTGATATACCTTCATCAATATCACTGATAAATATATAAAACAAAAGTGTACCCAACACCGAACCCTGTGGGAGTCCACTAATAAAATTAGTCCATGGAGAGCAGCACCCATTGATTACCACCCTCTGTCTTCTCCCACTCAACAATCTTTTTATCCATTGTAGCAACTTTCCCTTAATACCATTCTGCTCCAATTTGTACAGTAGTCTTCCATGCGCAACAGTGTCAAAAGCTTTTCTTAAATCCAAGTATATGATATCAAAATTATTTTTTGCATCCAGTTCCTTTGTAACCACATCATAATATCCAATCAAATTTGTCAGACAAGACTTTCCCTTAACAAACCCATGCTGTATCTGAATTACTGCTGCAGTCTTGTCTAGATGATCCTGCAATGCATCTTTAACCAGCGGCTCCATTATTTTACCCGGAACAGAAGTTAAACTAACTAGTCTGTAACTACTCATGTCACCCTTCAATCCCCCTTTGTGAATTGGGGATACATTTGCACATCTCCAGTCCATGGGAACTTCCTCTGAATCCAAGGATCCTCTCATAATTATGGCTAAGGGTTTGCTTAGTTCCTTTGCTGCTTCCTTTAATATAACCAGATAGATCCAATACACTCCGGGTGCCTTTCTTATGTTTAACTTTAACAATTTCATCTTATGTTTAACTTCAACAATATGATCACCTACATAGGCAGCTAAAAAAAAAAAAAAAAAAAACCTCTGAAAAGCACTATGCATTTACATTAATGCCTTTTTTTTTAAACAACAAATGCAGCTATAATACACAATACAATTCCATGTCCTAATTGAAGGATGTTCAACTGAAGTGGGGAAAAAGGAAGTCAGTAGGAGGCCCAGTTGATGTAGTGTACTATGATTGTATGCATCTGCAATGATACATCACCTGGTGCTAGCTCTCAAGCACTGCAATTTGCTTTGAATACTGGAGTCTATCTCACATACCTTTATTCATTTGTCTCTCATCTATTTAGGGGACCCACTTTTCTCTCACACTTGTTAAAAACCAGAAGAGGATATATATCTCAACTCCGATGGAAATCTCTCCATCTGAGATCTACGTAGGTCTGAGTTTATCCTTGGAGGTTTGAAACTTTGTTCCACTCTCACATGGTAGGCATCATCTCCATGTGGGTTCATGAGACATGAATATCAATGACCTTTCACTGCAATGTCGGTTCACACCTGTTGTAGTTCTGCATTCACCTTCTTTAAGAGGATAACCTTTATGCATATTCCATCCCTCCTAGCTAGCTGAGTGTTCTTTGGCTATTTTGGGGGATGTGAACAGTGGCTGGAGTGGCTCCATTTATTATTTTTATGTATTTCTGGTTTGCCTGTTGATTAATGTTTTCTATTTTTGAAGATGGAAATGGCAAAGCTTTAAAACTCCTCATAAGTTTCTATTCTTATAAATTTTAATCTGTAATCTATTAATGGAGGCTGAACTTTGGTTTCTCCTGTCAACTGACCTCAGATAACTATATCTTTGGGTCATGGCCCTATAAAAAGAATAGCTGACTGTGTTATGACTATTAATTACTTCCATTTTTATTTTAATATTTGCTAAGTTCAGGGTTGTCTAAGATTTAGTGAACTCTTCCTCCTTGGTTGGGACTGGCTAAAAGAGCTAGATTTTAACGAGCAGATAGGTTTGACAGAAAAAGGTTCCAGTCCACTTCTGTGCCCATCCAAGGTTAGGATACTGGAATTGGGTTTCTCTTTTATGTTAGATTAATTTCTCTTGGAGATTCAACAATTTTTTCCATGAATTTCCATCTGCATTGTATACAGTTAACACTCATAGATTTGCTATTTAAACTTTCAATTGTAAATAGTATTTATTGTTTTATATTTTGTAATGAAATTTTTGCACTGAAATGCCTTCTAAGAGAAGAGAATCTGTGAGTTCAAGTGTTAAACAGAGGTGAAGGCACAGACAATGATGAAGTTTAATTAACATAACTAATGCCATTAATGAATAACTAATGATATCAAGAGTAGCAGATCTATGAATTAAATTAACAAGTATAGGTCAATGTTGGAAAAAAAAAAAGTCGAGAATTTGAAAGTGTCTGCAATTTTGCCAAACGCAATAGGAGGGAGTATATGATAAGAGCAGCCTTGTCAATCAATTCAGTCCTGCAGACACTGTGCAATGAACCTTGCACAATGTTTGCAGGATAAATTTTTACAGCATGGTCTGTGCTTGTTAACAGGAGGGACTACTTCTACAGGGATGGGATACACTTAAATAGAAAGGATGCAAGAATATTTGCTGATACTGTCGAGGCAGTGTTAGTTAGGTCGGAAAACTGCTAGCTTTGGGAAACTCACAGCTAATAGATTAGCAGTAGCTGCAAGCAGAGGTGGAAGTGATTCTTGCACTCCTTCTATTGGAATGAGCAGCAGCCTGGAAAGCAAGATGCTGGGGATTTCAATAACTGCTGGGAGTCATCATGTAACAAGTAAATACATGGCTTGTGTTAGGGAAACTGAGAGTAAGAACAGGTGCATGTATATTTGCATGTACACCAGTGCTAGGAGAATAGTAAATAAATTCGATGAATTCGAAGTGCTGGTCAAGACATCGAAGATGGATATTCTTGGGATATCAGAGATGTGGTGTCACACAGATATAAGGAATACTGAATTGAAATTGGTTGAGTACAATGTGTACAGAAGGAATAAATTGGATAGGAAGGAAGGAGGGGTTATGTTGTTAATTAATTTTATAGTACAATGTTGAATCAGTTTGGTGTGACATAAGCACTGGGAAAGCAAAAATGAGGGTAGGAGCGTGTTATAGGACTAATGATTCTGCGAGTACAATGAACAACTGTACAGTGAAACAGTGGGCCAATAAATCAGAATGTCTTATAATGGGGAGATTAACTTCCCAGATATTGACTGGAACTTGTGGGTTAGTTACTTGCATACTAGCAAGACTTTTGTGAATTTATTGGATGATTATTTTTTACAGCAGCATGTTCAAGAGGCAACCAGAGGGAGTAATACTCTTGATGTAATTATCAGCAGTGATTATTCATGCATTAAGAATCTGCAGATAAAGGAACCACTAAGTGGCAATGATCACAGTGTACTGATGTGGGATTTACATAAAGATGTAACTACCATCAAGGATAAAGGAAAGGGTTTTTGCTTTCATAAAGGTGACTATAGTGGTCTCAGACAGTTTTTAATTCTACACAGTAAGAACAACTGATAATGTTACCAAGAGCAAATTCTAAATGGGAGGCATTCAAGAAAGTAATCTTGGAGGCAACAAAGCTTTTTGTTCCAACTAAGCAATACTGTTAAAATTTTAGGCCTAAATGGATGCCCGATGAACTAATGAGACTCGTAGCAGAAAAGAAAAAAGCATGGTATATAATCAAGTCACAAAAGAGGTTAGGCAAGCGAAGGCAGATTACGTGAAATTTTTGGCAAAAGATACAAAGACTTCTTTTTTTATATAAACTCTAGAAGGAGATGAATCAAATTGCTCCACTTCATGTGGATAGTTCGACTGTGGATGATCCTGCTCAAGTAGCTGACAAAGTGAATGAATATTTTGTATCTACATTCACACGAGGATTATTTAGTAAGGGAATGCCAGAAGTTTATCAAACTCTAGCATGGAGCTAAAGCATTTTGTAATAACTGAGATTAAGTGTAAGAGAAATTGAAGCTAAACATAAGAAAGGCACCTGGAGTGGATGGGACATAAGGCAGTAAAGGAAGTAAGCAAACCCTTAGCTATCATTATGAGAACATCTCTGGATTCAGGGGAGGTTCCGATGGACTGGAGATGTGCAAATGTATTCCCAATTCACAAAGGAGGAGGATTAAAGGGTGATACGAGTAATTACAGACCTGTTAGTTTAACTTCTGTTCTGGGGAAATTAATAGAGTCTGGTTAAAGTATTGTAGGATCATCTAGACAAGACTGCAGTTATAGTTCAACTACAGCATGGGTTTGTTAAGAAAAATTGAAGTCTTGTCTTACCAATTTGATTGGATACTACAATGTGGTCACAAAGGAACAACATGCAAAAATTAATTTGAATATCATATACTTGGATTTCAGGAAAGCTTTTGATACTGTTCCACAAAACAGGTTGCTGTACAAATTGGAGCAGTATGGCATTAACCCCTGCACGGATTATCCCAAGATATCTTGTTTTTAGGTTTAAAAGTTATTTGGAACATATACACGAGATATCTCGGGATACAATAATACCTCCAAATTTAGGACAGAAATGTATTTTCTCTGGTATTTATCTGGCTAATTTTGCATTAGGCAAGTAAATCAAGAGTTTTCTCAGAATTTTCTTATGCCTGGCAGCAAACGATTGGCTTTCATTTTACTTATATTGTACAGCAATGTCAGAACAATATCACGCGTTCCACCAGTAAGCAAAATATAATTTGCCGTCCTAAAGGCAGAATACTGAACTCACAAAAATAATTCACAAAAACAATATCGAAAAATATTTTGGCACCTTCTTGAACTTCCGCCCGTAAGCGACGCTTACCTCGCCTGTCCACTTGTGGTGGCCATGTGTCAGAATGTAGTTAGTTTGCGATTACTGCTTGTGTGTTCCACTTGAATTTTTAAATTTGTTTATATAATGAGTAATGAAGGCTTTTTCTGTGCCTTTCTTTTAGCTCAAACGCTAAATTATTTTAAAAATCTGTATAATTTGCACACTTTTTGGCATACTGGAGATAACTCGGGATAGCCCAAATGAATTAATTACTCCCATGTATTTTCTACGAAAAAATTAATAAATGACACAAAAAACTATACAGTGAGTATTAGCATTATGCATACTTTTAATCTGTAAAATAAAATAAAAAATCAATCCGTTAAGGCACATTTTCCGGAAAAAAATGTTCCGGGAAGGATTTAAGGGCAAGTTGCTGCTAGGAATAAAGGGATGGCTGTGTGGGAGAAGAGTGGAAATTAATGGACTTTGCTCATCATGAACTAATTGTTATTAGTGGAGTCCTCCAGTGTTCAGTGTTGGTTCCATTGTTTTCTGTATTTATCAATGATATTAATGAAAGTATATCACACTTATTGTCCAAGTTTGCAGGCGACATGAAGGTTGGCGGGGCTGTTAATGACAGTATGCTACTGCAACAGGATTTAGAAAAGTTGGGCAGACAGGCTGAGAGGTGGCAACTGATGTTTAACATTGACAAATGCAAAGTACTGCACATATGGGTAGTAGTATCCTCCATAGTAATGTACCAACTGTGCAGTACTACAATCAGGATAGTGGAGAATGTAAAAGACCTGGGAATAATTGTGCAATCAGATATAAGTTTTCTGAGCAGTGCAGAAATATACAGGAATTATGCTAGCAGGCCACACCTTGAGTACTGCATACAGGTATGGAAGTCTCATTTTAGGAAGGATGTATAGCTGCTGAAACGAGTATAGAGAAGGGCAACAAGATTGGTGAGTGGAACAATGGGTTGCTTTACGAAGAAAGGCTTAAGGTCTTCAAATTACAACATCTGGAGACTAGGCACCTGCAACATGATCTGATTGAGATGTATAAGGCCTTGAATGATTTGAGCAACTCAATGCTGATGGGATTCTTCCTCTTGCTCAGATTATGCACCTAAGAGCATAAATTCAAACCGAAGAAAGGCAGTTGGAGAACAGATGTGTGGAAATTTGCCTTTATCCAGTGGGTGGTTGATTGCTGAAACAAACTTCCATCTGTCATTGTGAAAGCTGATAACTGAAATAGATTCTAGGAAGAACTGGACAAACTTTGGAAGTGAATGGATTAGTGAAATGGGAAGTTTTTTTTTGTTTGGCTGATGCCGTATAAGCTTGCTTTCTTGCATCATATGCATCTGCTAATGCTATAAAAATCGAGAAAGGGGAGGAAAGATGTAATATCCAATATATTACAGCAATAATAAGAAGAAATAGGAAAAGAGATCTTCAGTCAAGTCAGCAAGATTATGGATACTGCTGAGAATTTTAAGAATGGTTTTCTTAAAGCTGCAATTTGCCAATTGTGTTCGAGCGAAACCATGTTTTTTTTTTTTTTTTTTTTGTTAATTGTTGGCGCATCGGCTTCTGTGGCCATAATGCACCTACCAAAGTTTTTGCATTTTACTCTGATCCAAGCCTGAGGTGGGATTCGAACCCGCAACCTTTGGGTTGCCGGGCAGGCACTTTACCCACCTGGCCAGCCCGGTTGGCAAACCATGTTGTACATAGGTTGCCTGTATTTACTTGTTCCAAAAGACCTACTGTAGTGCTTGAAATCCCCAACATCTTGATTTCAACTGCTGTATATGTTCCAATAGAAGCAGTACAAGGATCACTTTCACGCCTGCCTGTGGCTCTAGTTAATCTACTATTCTATTAATACTGAGTATATATTAAATATAAGAGTACAGTTGTTTTTGTGACATTTTAGGCATGATTACCATAGAGTTAATATAAAAAGTAATTAATATTTGTCAGTATGCCTACTTTCTTCTAGTATTCATTTTCTTTATCTTAAGACAACAACCACTATAGTATAATCTGACACTTATTTTAACAAACCATCTTTTTGACCAATACGATCCACTGACAAATTTTGCTGTTTTAGTGATATATTTTGAGAAAAAACCACGTGCATCTTTCTATCACTGCTACTCAATTTAAAACAGCAAGCAGCATTGTTTAATAACAACAGGGACTATGATAGTTTAAGGTGCTATATGGCATCTATTAAATGGGATTGCAGGGGAGGGTGAATACATTTGAATTATGGAATATCTTTAAAGCAATAATGATGGAAGCCACGAACACATATACAGGAACTCCACGACTTACATAATACTTGACTCACGTAAATCCGACTTTACGTAAGTTTTTGCCAGCCGATACAAACTGAATAAAATATGGAAACGTATTTTGCATCTGTAGAGATAAATGGAGGTATTGTGAAAACATTGTAATGTGAACCCAATAACACATTGGTTTTTTTTTTGGTTATTTATTTTTTTTTTTTTTGTAATTCGTTCCAAGTCCTTGGAAGTTGAAAATTTCGCTATATAACTAAACTATTTATCTTTCTAAAAGGTCACTTTTATAATGGAAATTGCACCACACTTTCATCATTATCACGTTCCATTATAAGAATCTTTGAACGTCTTTGTGATATTTTTCATAAACACATTTCTGAAGGTCACTACCATCAAACAATAAAAACAATTTGCACTTTCCAGTTTATTAGGCTTTTCTGTTAGTGCATCTAATTATAAACGGGTAGTAAACGCGATCTTATTGCATTTGCAATAATACCGATAACTGCAATTGTGTGGGTGTTTATGTTATTATGGTAATGTGTTCCCCTTCACTAAAATCTTCAATCATATAAAAAAACTGATTTTCAGAATCTTCTTTTCATTCCTATTTACTTATTACAATGATGAATGAAGAGAAAGGGACCAACGGAAAGTTCAAGTCTGGCAGTGCCAGGAAGCGAAACAAAATTGATTTACAAATGAAGATGATTAATTAAGTACGAAGCAGGCCAAAGTTTGTCATCTGTTGCACAGAATTAGGTCTCACTGCTTCAACAGTAATCACAAAACAGCATTCAGGTGCTAATATCGAAGATGGAAAAGCTATAATATGGATGGAAATGTGTGGACATGTGGACATGTGCATATGTAAAGGGCGGATCAGATTCAGAAGCAAGTGCCCCTGAGTCTAACGACCATTCAAGCAAAAGCAACAAGTATTTATGAAGACATTAAGGACAACTGCAGAGAACCCCAAGCCAAGTTTGTGGCAAGCAACGGGTGGTTTAATAGGTTCAAGCATCATGCTGGTTTCCACAACGTTAAAGTATGCGGTGAAGTCGCCAGTGGCGATTCTGCAGCTGCAGAGAAATTTTGTGGTGTGCTGGAAAAAAATAATTGATGAAGGATAAATTTTTAACATTGACGAGACTGCTCTGTATTGGAAAAAAATGCCGGATCGAACATACATTGCCAAAGAGGAAAAGGCAATGCTAGGTTTAAAAAAATAGGGCTACGCTCTTGCTTGGGGCTAATTCAGATTACAGATTAAAACCACTGCTTGTGTACCATTCTAGAAATCCTCGTGCATTTACGGGCATCAATAAAGCCACCCTACCCGTACATTTCCAATCGAACCAAAGAGCATGGATAACAATATCTCTTTGAGGATTGGTTTAAATGCTGCTTCATTCCAGAGGTTGAAAAATATTGTAAAGACAACGATGTTCCTCTGAAGATTTTGCTTCTATTAAATAATGCTCCCGAACATCCTACGCATCTAGATGATTCCAATTCGAATCTGAGAGTCATATTTTTACTGCCAAACAATATTTCACTCATCCAACCTATGGATAAGGGTGTTATTTCAAATTTAAAAGCATACTATTTATGCACATTTGCTCAGGCATTGTCTGCAGTAGATGAGAAAAAATTTTACGTTAAGAGACTTTTGGAAATCTTACAATATTTACCACGCCATCTTAAACATTAATAAGGCCTGGGTGGAAATTAATAAAAGTTGTTTAAATGGCACATGAAAGAAAATATGCACACGGCATGTAAAAGGCTTCGAAGAATTTGAAAAAGACAAAACATATGAAGAGGTTACAGATAAGATTGTAGAGGTTGCAGAGCTACTTCAGTTGGAGGCTGATGCCAAATACGTCAAAAAGTTAACAGAGGAAGAAGAGAAGGAATTATCTAATGAAGAACTTATTGACTTGCAGGCAGCAATAGTGAAAGAAGAAAATGCTGACAAAGCTCAAGTTGAACCAAATGAGGAGCCGAGATGCTTCATTACCAGAGATGGCAATGGCATTTCATGAAACTACATCGGCAATGGCGAGATTTGAGAAGATGGATCCTGACAGCGAACAATTCTTAAAAGTTAACAAAGGGGTGAATGATATGCTTGCTTGCTACAAAGAAATCTACAATGAAAAGAAAAAAGCCACTGCCCAATCATTCATTAATATGTTCTTTCGTAAGGTTGAGTGGCCGACCCCTTCTAAATCTCCACAGCGGCATCTCCTTTTTTTGTAATTTTATAATTTTGAAATTCTTTTAAATTGCACGCTTTTGTAATTTTTCCTGCATATGAGATAAAAAAATTGAATAAATACAACAAATAATTATATTTACATGTTCATTAAACATTTCTTTTTTGATTCAATCAATTCAGTGAGCATAAGTATAGGGGAAATTCCAACTTACGTAGTGTTCTGCAGAACGCAACCCTTATGTAAGTCAGGGAGTTGCTGTATATCATTAAGAAAATATAGCACAAGGAAGATGCCAAGATGGATGAATATTGAGCTCACCAATGCTCAAACCATTCAAGGCTTTATACACCTCTATCAGATCACCTCGCTGGTGCCTACTCTCTAGACACTGAAATTTGCAAAAATTAAGCCTTTCTTCGTAAGGGTACCCCTTTGTTCCATTCACTAACCTTGTTGACCTTCTCTGTACTCGTTCCAGCAGCTCTACATTCTTCTTGAAATGAGGCCTCCAGACCTGTACAGTACTCGAGGTGTGGCCTGACCATTGCCTTATACATTGTCTTATCTCTGCTAGAAAAATTCCTGTATATCATTGACAAGACACCATGAGCTACTCTTGCAGCCCGTATGTACTACTCAGAGAACTTCATATCTGCCTCCACAATTACCCCCAGGTCCATTTCATTCTCTACCACTGTCAGTGTAGTACCACAGAGTTGATACGTTGCTCTGGGGGTTCCTGTTTCCCATATGTAGTACTTTACATTTGTCAATGTTAAACTTCATTTGCCACCTCTCAGCCCATCTGCTCAACATTTCCAGATCCTGTTGCAGCAGCATAGTGTCCTTGACAAACCTGCCAACCTTTGTATTGTCTGCAAACTTGGACATTAAGCTTGATATAACATCATCAATATCATTTATAAATACATAAAACAATAATGAACCCAACACTGAACCCTGAGGGACACCGCTAATAACATTAGTCCATGATGAGCAGTGTCCATTGATTACCACTCTGTCTTCTCCCCCTCAACCACTCCTTTATCCATAGCAGCAATTTGCCTCCAATGCCACACTGCTCCAATTTGTGCAGCAGTCTTCCATGTGCAACAGTATCGAAAGGCTTTCTAAGATCCAAGTATATAATATCAAAGTTATTCCCTGTATCCAGTTCTTTTGTGACTGCATCATAGTATCCAATCAAATTGGTCAGGCAAGACTTCCACTTAACAAAACCATGCTGTGTCCGAGCTATAACTGAAGTCTTGTGTAGATGATCCTGCAGTGCTTCTTTAACCAGTGCCTCCATTACTTTTCCTGGAACAGAAGTTAAACTCACAGGTCTATAATTACTTGTGTCAGCCTTTGATCCTCATTTGTGAATTGGGGTCACATTTGCACATCTCCAGTCTGTGAGTACCTCCCCTGAGTCCAAGGAAGCTCTCATAATTATGGCTAAGGGTTTGCTTACTTCCTTTGCTGCCTCCTTTAATATAACTGGATAGATCCCATCCACCCCAGGTGCCTTTCTTGTATTTATCTCCAACAATTTCTCCTCCACTTTACTCTCAGTTATTACAAGATTCTCTAGCTTACTGCCAGAATTGAATACACCTCTGGCATTCCCCTCGCTGAATAACTCCTCATGTGTGAATGTCGATGCAAAATATTCATTTAGTTTTTTAGCTACCCGAGCAGGATCGTCAACAGTTGACCCATCGATATCAAGTGAACCAATCTGATTCATCCCCTTCCTTCTAGAGTTTACATAAGTAAAGAACTCTTTGCTGTTTTTCTTTGCATGCATCCCTTGCCAAAGATTTCTTGTAATCTGCCTAACCTCCTTTGTAACTTGGTTACAGATAACTTGTATCTATCATAGGCTTCTGTGTCACGTGTTAATTTATATGTATCCCATGCATTTTTCTTCTCTGTCATATGTCTCATTAGTTCATCTGACATCCATTTAGGCCTAAACCTTGAACAATACTTCTTAGTTGGAATGTAAAGCCTAGTAGCTTCCAAGATAAGTTCTTTGAATGCTTCACATTTTGAATAACTTGATGGTAGTTACCTCTTTGAGTAAGTCCCACTTCAGCACACTGTGATCACTGCCACCTAGTGGTTCCTTTATCTGCAGATTCTTAATGCATGAAGAATCACTACTGATAATCAAATCAAAAGTATTACTCCCTCTAGTTGCCTCCCGACCATGCTGATATAGAAAACAATCATCCAATATATCCACAAAAGCCTTGCTAGTGTGTGAGTGACCAACCCACAAATTCCAGTCAATATCTGGGAAATTAAAATCCCCCATTATAAGACTCTCTGATGTACTGGCCCACTCTATTTCTCTGTACAGTTTCTTATTATACTCATCAGAGTCATTAGGCCTATAGCACACTCCTACTCTCAATTTTGATCTCCCAATGCTTATGTCACACCAAACTGACTCGACACTGCACTGTCCAGCGATGTTGACTGACTTCACTTCCTTGGATTTTATGTGTTTCTTAACTAATAGCATAACCTCTCCTCCCTTCCTATTCTGTCTATCCTTTCTGTAGACGTTGTACTCCCCAAATTCCAATTCTGCATTCCTTATATCTGTGTGACACCGCATCTCTGATATCCCAACAATATTCGCCTTTGATGCTTTGAGCAATACCTCAAATTCATCAAATTTATTTTCCAAACTCCTAGCATTAGTGTACACGCAAGTATACCTGCACCTGTTTCTATTCTTAGCTACCCTAACACAACCCATGTGTTTACTTGTACCGCAATGACTCCCAGCTGTCTCTGAAATATCCTGCATCTTGTTTTTCAGGCTTCTGCTCATACCATTAGAAGCAGTGCAAGAATCACTTTCACCTCTGCCAGTGGCTACTTTTAATCTATTAGTCTTTGTATCCCCCCCAAGCTAGCAGTTTTCTGACCCACCTAACACTGCCTCGATAGCATCAGAAAATATTCTTGCACCCTTTCTATTTAAGTGTATCCCATCCCTGTAGAAGCAGTCTCTCCTGTGAACAAGTACAGTCCAGTCTGAAAATAATTCTACCCCTTGAGCCTTGCACAAACTTTCCAGGGCCGATCAAACAGAGCAAAAAAAGATAGCATGGGAAATTTACAGTGCAATGACATGTCCTGAAGCCTACAACAACTACAGGTTGATCTATAATAGTGCCACAGATAAGGTTAGGGAAGCCAATGTTGAGTACGAGAAAGTACTGGCTAAGAGGATGAGGACAGGGAGTTTTTCATGCATGTGAATACAAAGAAGACAAATTTGATCAAACCCTTGTATACTGAATGTAGGAAAAGTCTTAGATAACCCAGATGATGTTACTGATGAACAGAACAGGTATTTCACATTGATTTTTACTAACAAAAGACCCTTTATACAATTGAAGCTCTTATAATGACCCTCTTTTTAATGTCTCAACATTATAACGTCCTTTGTGGTTGGTCCCAGCCAATTTCTCTTTAACCTAATGCTATTTTACATTCATTATAACAACGTTGAAACAAAAGGATTTCCTTATAATAACCATAAATTTCTTCTATATCTTAATCTGAATTTTTACTTTTTTATTACAATATTCATGTTTAAAAATGACAAAACACTTCAAATAAATAAATAAATAAATAAATATTCATTTATTGTAAATACAGCAAACCCAGTGCAGCACATGGCTAGGGGCAGATAATACGATACAAAGGAAATAAAATGAAATAATCAAATACATGGCAGATTTCATATAAATATTAACAATGAATAGGAATTATGTGTATGAATTAATAAAAAAAATTTGGCCTTTTTAGCACATTTGGCTTTTGGCTGCTGTTTTTATTTCTCTTCATTTTATCGAATATCTGACTCCTGTAGGCTTCAGAGTTGAGTAACGTTTTGCAATCAATGTTGTGATGTTTTATGAGGTGAAGGAATGCATTGGGGAACATTCTGTCCATTTGTTTGAACCTGGAAAGGTTGAATTGGAATTGTTGGTTTCTTGAATTTTCTCTGTTGGGAGCAGCTATTATATTGGCTAAGTTTGGTGAATCGCATGCAGAAGTAATTAACTTTGCAAGAAGCATGGCTTGTCGATCAAACTATCATTGATCATCTGTTGCAGAGGCTTTGTTTTTAAGTTTTCATAAACTTGTTGCCTGGATATCGTGTTGGGAAACTGAAGCTTACTATTGAGCCATCTAAGAACCCAATATTGTAGGGTAAGGAATTTCTTGACAGTTAGTTATTTGAGGAGCACCAGACCAGATTTCAGAAGCATAGGATAGAATGGGAAAGATGCATCTTTGAACACGCTTAATGACTGTTTTTTTGTCTCGAATTGCTGCTGTTTCTTGTTTGATTAACCATTTTACTTTTTGAGCAACATATAAATAGTGAGCATTAAAGGAAAGATTTTTATCAAAAACAACTCCAAGGTCTTTGTAAGCACAGAGTTTTGGAATATCTGCAATTTTTATTTCTATGTGGTTGGGTTGTTTCTGAAGGTAATAAGTAATTTGAGCAGATTTGTTTGCATTTATAGTCAAGATTGAGTGAGATCTTTCAGATACTTGATTTCCCAAATCTGTAAATTCAAGCATGGATAACTTTGCAAATATCATCACTGACTCTGGAGATTATAAATAACTTTAAACCATTGGCATATGCCAGTAGATTTGGATTTTCTTCTAGAAGTGGTTGAAGAGGTGCTGAAAATATAGTACTGGAGAGAACACCCCACCCCCTTGAGGAACGTCTGTTGCGGTTGTGATGAGAATATTATCAGTACTGGTGGGGAAGAGGAGAAATCTGTGATTTAGGCTGTACTGAAAACAGGAAATGATCACTGTGTCAACGAGAAAATGATTTTTTAGTATTTCGAAAGCTTTCTTGAGATCTATGTTATCGAAAGCACTTTTGATGTCTAAGTAAAATACATTGCATTGTGCCTTATTATGAAAAGCAGTTTGGATGTGCACAATGGTGTCAGCTAGGCTAGTTGTTGTTGTAGAGCACCCTCTAGAACCAAAATGTATGTTGACAGGTGCATTAGCGAAGATTGCATGTTGAAAATATGGGAGCATGATTGTTTCAATAATTTTAGTATTTACTGATGAAACAGCAATTGGTCAATGGCCAGGATGGTTGTTACTGCAAGCTTTTTTAAGAATCAGCATAATCCTGAAAGTTTTCCATTGTCTTGGAAGGAATGGCTGGGAAACGCAACTGGAAATGATATGCACTAACAAATCAATGATGTATGCGCTGAACGATCTAATAATAAAACTAGGGTAGCCACTAGGGCCTTCATTATCATCAAGGCGTAATTGGTTAATTACATGCTGAACTGTATTCTTGTTCACAAGTTAGTTAATTTGCAGGTCTTGACTGGGAGGCATATGATGTTGCATGCTAGCTGCTTGTTCATAAGAATTGAATTCTTTAAATCTGTTTTGCGTACCCTCAGTGCAGATGTCAGAATTGGTTGTTTCCATATTGCTTTTTATCCATTCGAAAACTATATTGGACTGTAAGGTAGCTGTTGTTTTTGTAGAAAGTGCTCTTTTATTGTGCTTTAGAGTGGGCATAGCATAGTTTTTGTACGACTGAATTTTTTTAAGTTGAAACAATACTCTGCTTGTTTTATATTTTGTGTCTAAATAAAATATATTGCATTGTGCCTTATTATGAAAAGCAGTTTGGATGTGCACAATGGTGTCAGCTAGGCTAGTTGTTGTAGAGCACCCTCTAGAACCAAAATGTATGTTGACAGGTGCATTAATGAAGATTGCATGTTGAAAATATGGGAGCATGATATTTTAAATAATGTTAGTGCTGATGAAGTGCTGTATTTCTTCCACTGTCTGTGGCATTTTTGTTTACTTTTAAAGTATGGTTTCAGGGTGGGATTTGAAGCAAGGTTTGGAGTGAAAAGATATTCTAACAAGTTTGGATGCCGACTGTTTTCAGTTGATTCAGCCATTTTATAAGAAAGGTGACATCCTGTATAAGAATATTTTTGAGAGAATCCCATGGGTAGTACTTCCAAGAGCTGCAGAAACTTTTCTTTCTGAAGGAATTTAATTGATGATATTCTTTACGTGATTTCCCGAGGGCAGCGAGGATTCCCGCAGCAAATGTTGCTTGCAGTTCTATATTTTTGTGGTCAGATTTAAATATAATATTGTTGCTCAGTTTTTCTTGAAGTGGAAAATTAGAGTAAGTAAAATAAACTGCAGCCATTATCAACCCACTGCAGGATGGAAGCCTCCTCAATAATTCATGCTGAGGGAAATGGACCATAATCTGCCACACGGGTCCAGGTTGGCAGATCGACTGTATTTAGCAGTCGGGGGTTTGAACCCCGGTCTACTCAAAGAGTGTGTGCTACTGCACTCCTGCTCCTGACCACTCGGGCTATGGAGGCCTCCGTAGCCAAGTGGTAAGGAAAATTAGAGCATACAAGATCAAGCACTTTATTACCTCTTGTAACAGGAACATTGATTTTTTTAGCTCTAGAACTAAAAAGGAGTCAGACAGCAACTTCATTTGTAAATTATATTTGGGCAGGGGAAGATTAAAGTAACCCATTATAACGATGTTAGTTTGAACAGTAGTTCAAACTAACATCGTTATAATAGTTAGCTTATGAACAGTAGTGATCCAGCTTATTACTTCATTAATGATGTCTTTTTTTTTTTTTGTTAGTTTTTGGTGCATCGGCTTCTGTGGCCACCTCCCAAAGTTTTTGCACTACTCTGATCCAAGCCCGAGGTGGGATTCGAACCCGCGACCTTTGGGTTGCCAGGCAGGTACTTTACCCACCCGGCTAGCCCGGTCGCATTAATGATGTCATCAGTAGGTCCAGGCAGAATATAAATATTATAAATTTGAAGCCGAGAATCTTTAACTTGGATAAGTAGAGAAATTCCTTCAAAGTTGAAGGTACTAGAGTTGCAGTTGTTCAAAACTTTAATATTGGATTTTAAAATTTATTGCTCTCCCACCACCTCTACAATTGTCATGTATGGTGTGCAGCTGAAATTTTTCAGCAATAGGAAAACATCTCATAGAGATTCCTGCATCCACAGCATTTGCCTTATTTTGAAAAGCAGTTTGGATGTGTACAATGGTGTGCACATCTCAACTAAACATATGATGTCACGAGATTCTTCAACCAATGATGAAATAAGAGTAGACAGTTTATTTTTTATGCTTCTTACATTTTGAAGAAAACTGCTGAGATGGATATATGGTTTAGGATGTTCCCAAACATATATATTAGGTGGCAGGTTAAATGATAGATTAGGATGAGAACCAGGAATGTTATTCTCCAGTTATGCAGAGAGTTCAGCAGATTGAGAATTAGTTGGTAACTTTTCACTAGGGTTGTTAACAGATCCTCGAACGGCTCCATAAAATGGCATGACGAGTAGACCATTTGGTCAGATATCCAGATTTAGATAGTGTTGTAGGTCACAAATCTTTAGCTCAATTCTGAAGGATGAGTATGTGGGATGTTTGGTTTTTATTTTGAGAGCTCTACCTGGAATTTCTAGCTCTAATAGTGGCTGATCCATCTGCTGGGAAGTAGTCTTGGGGTCTAGCCTGCTAACAAAAATGTTACTACTTCTAAGTGTCAAACTATTTCTGTTTCTAATTTTAATACAAGACTGCATATTTCTTGTTCCTATTATGCTTGCATATCTGTTGTTTCTGCGGGGAAACTTAAAACTTGGGGAGTTTGTAGGCAAGCCATTATGGGAAGGCACTTCAGGAAAAGCTCAGAGGGATCATTTTGACAGTGCATATCCATAGTCGAGTGGTCAGGAGCGGGAGTGCAGTAACACACTCTCTTTGAGTAGACCGGAGTTCAAACCCCTGCCAACCCGCACTGGACCAGCATGGCAGATTATGGTCCATTTCCCTCAGCATGAATTGTTGAGGAGGCTTCCATCCTGCAGTGGGTTGATAATGGCTGCACTTTACTTTACTTTTTTTTATACAAACTGCTCAGTTTCTGTTGATTACTAATCATGGTGGGTATCAGTTGTCTGCCTGTGTCAACAACATGTTGCGAGGAAGCACAATTGTGTTCTCAGAGAGAATGAGAGATAGAGCTAGATTTCTGGGATTGCGCTGGTGTTTTTTCCAGAACAAATTCTTCTGCATCTGGACTGAGGGCTGGAACTGCAGAAGCCCAATGAACAGAAGGACGAGACAACGGAGGGCTTTTGACCATAGCTTTAGTTTGAGAAACAAGTGATAGAATTTAAATTGCTGATCTTCTATTCAAAAAATATGCTGTTCAATATCTTCATTTTCTCTAAACTGTTTCCTGCATTTGTTCCAGAGAAGCAAATGAGCAATCATTGTTTGCGGGTTGAAGGTGGGGGGAGACAGGTACGAAGAGTCATCCGTTTGGGTAAGGCATCTTTAGTTGACTTCCTTGTATGATGTGAGAGCTTAGGAGACTGTAGTAAATTGATAGGTGGAGATGAAGGATGGTCCTCGCCATCCATGAAGGATACCTGCCGTCGTAGAGTCTTTTAGCATGCCAATGACGTTGAGTGATCTCTGTAAACCCGTGACTTCAGATAGCCCCATAACCAAAAATCGCAGAGCGTCAGGTCTGGAGACCTTGGTGTCCATTCATGCTGAACGTGATGGCTTATCACTCGATTCTCTCCAAACGATGAGAGTAACAGTTGTTTCACAGGAGAAACAATATGGGGTGCTCCATCCTGCATGATGTTGTTGTTATTTGGTTTTTAGGAGCATTAGCAACTAAGGATATGCAGTGGTCATTCCTCTGACCTTTCCGCATCCTCCGTATTTGGTGGTCACAGGCTTGAACCCCGGTCTAATCAAGAAATCCTGCATGAATGTCACAACATCCAAAGCTTGCCTTTCCCCCAAGGCTAGGGTACGCAGTTTCGACCTGTGACAGTGACAGTTTCAAAACCAGAGCCACTGATTTCCTGAAATAAAAATGGCCCTATAACAAAAGAAGAGGTGAATCCACACCACACTTTTGACTGATTCAATGAAGTTTCCGTGTAAGCTCGAGCGTTTTCCGTCGCCCAAATTCTGCAATTGTGTGTTTACAGTGCAATTGAGAGTGAAATGGGCTTCACCCGTCCACAAAATATTTGACAGCCAGTTGTCACGTTCTTCAATTCACTGAAAGAACCATAACGCAAATGCTTCCTGCTTTGCAAAATCGGGATGCCTAAGTTCTTGAAGGTGCTGAATTTTGTACGGATATCTACGGACTACTCTTAGTGCTCTCCACACATTCCCATATGGGAAGCCAGTTCAACGTGAAACTTCACGAGAGCTTGCTTCCCAATATGATGATGCCATTAGAGTATCCATGTCTTCTGCAACTGCAGCTGCAGTTCATGTTGATGGCCTTCCACTTCGTGGATGATCTTGTAACGAACCAGTTGTCTCAAATTTCTTAATCATCATCTTTAGTCCTGCAACAGTCATTGGTCCGTTACCACGTTGCATACCCTTCAGCTGACGGAAAGATCGCAAAGCTGAAGTTGCAGATTCAGCGTTAAGGTAATAACATTTCACCAATAGTGCTTTATCAGGTAATGAAAACATGACCGCTTAGCTTCTTTTCTTTTTCTTTCCCAAAAGTTCACTAAAATACTTATCTGTTGTTCTTGCAATGCCTTTATAACAGATACTTGCGTGATGTCATTCATGGCACAGCGGCACCTGCTGGACATATTTGGAACCAGTTTTGAAATTTTTTTGAAAAAAAACTCACGTAATTCTAGGCATTTCTGTGCTAATCTCATTACCATACATCAAAAATTCACTGAAATACCGATTCTTTAATTATTTACTGACTTTTGGATCACGCAATGCAAGATATTGGGGACATGAGTTAAACAAATCGAATAAATATACTAAATGCCATCATGATGGAAAGTTTTCACTCGACCCACTGTCTGAGACACCTATTCTATTGTGAGAGCTGCTTACATGGGATATATGTGAAGCAAAATAACTACTCTCGAACATATACGAGAGTACAACTCAGCACTGTTGTTCGCATTAATGGGCACAGATATTAAATAACTGCCTGAAATGGTCCATGCTGTTTTAGAATACATGGCGAGATTTACCATTTGGTCTCACAGCTATATTCAAACAAGGCAAATAAGCCAGGATATGGACAACTTTATATTTTCAATTCTGCTGAAGCAACAACAAAACGGCTTGAAAAGCAATCAAACCAAGGATGTATGGCTGCAGTAATACAACAATTGGAACAGATGCTGTGACAAGTTAACCCATTTGCTGAGTCATACAAACAAATGCATCAAATAACCCAGGCCAATCCAACAATGAATGTGCACGTGGTATATATAGAAGACACAGACTTAGATGTAGGTGCATGTTTGGATGTAGGTACATGATATAATGCACCTACATCCAAAATGGATGTTTCTGCAATATTTGTTGGAGAAGACGGAGAACCACCTGCAAATAGAGACATCCCACTGGTGACTGCTGTAGAATTATATCACCGCTAAACAACAATGGAGACCCTATGGTGTATCTGCTGCTATTCCCGTGGGGGGGAGGGTAGTTGGCACAAGGAATTACAACATGCAGAGGAGGGAAGAACCGAAAAACGTATTAGAGTAACACAACTAACACAAAACAAGGTCTAGACTTGCGTCAAGCTGGTTTTAGCATAATTCATAGCAATACATTGTAGATGTCTATTGAAGACTAAAGGATCTAGATTAAACTATTTATGCCATAATCAGAAAGATCTACAAGTGGAAATGTACTGTGGACTACTGGATGCACTAGAAACAAGAGCTCAGAACCAAAACTTGTGAGTACGGAAGAAGATAATTCTGCCTTCAACTTTTCAAGGCAGCCCAAGGTACATGCAACAAAACTATCAAGATGCAATGGCAATTGTACGAAAGTTTGGGAGACCTGATATATTTGTTACATTTACTTGCAATCCTGCCTGGCCTGAGATTGTGAATGCAATGGAAGGAAGCAACAACCCGAACACAGACCAGACATAACTGTGCGAGCGTTCAAAATAAAACTTGCAGAACTGCTTGACGACATTCTCAAGCGGGATCTTTTTGTTACTGTGATAGCCTTCATCTACATGACAGAATTCCTGAAATGTGGACTACCACACACACACACACACACACACACACACACACACACACACACACACACACACACACACACACACACACACACACACACACACACACACACACACACACACACACACACACACACCAAAAGTTGGTTGAAATCGCAAAGTGCATGCTACATGGTCCCTGCAGTGCACTCAATGCACATTCATCTCCATGCACGAAAGAAAATGTTAATGGCTATCCAATATATAAGAGAAGAGAAGGACTTGCTGTTAAAGTAGGACATGGACTGTACCTTATAATCCATGGTTGTTGAAGAAATTCAATGCCCACATTAATGTGGAAGAGTGTGCCTCCGTGAAGAGTGTCAAGTACCTCTATAAACACATTTATAAATGTCATGATGTGGCATCTATACGATTACAGAGGGAAGGTACTGATGGTAGTTTGGTCTTTGATGAGATTCAAACTTTCTTAGATGGACGTTAGTGCACCTGAAGCAATGTGCCGCTTGATTGAGTTTCCGATTTCGGAAAAGTCACACTCCATTATAAGATTGGCAGTGCAGCGACCTGATCAACAGCAAGTGATCTTCCAAGAGGGCAGAGAAGAGGAGGCCTTGCAGCGGGAAATGTCTACAAAGACCATGCTTGATGCATGGTTTGAATTAAACAGAACAGATGTGCAGGCAACACTATTAAAGAAATACCAAAATACTATGTATTTGAGAAAAAATCAGGCAAATGGAAATGTAGGCAAAGAGGTGGAGATGGTGTTATTGGAAGTAAGCCAGTTGTAAATGTTCAAGATAGCAAGCGCTACTAGCTATGCATGCTTCTTATGAGAGTTACAAGTTTTGAGCATTTGCGAACAGTCAATATGGCATGACACACTTTCTGAGGCAATTGAGGCACGTACACCAAGTTATATATAGTTATTGTTTGCAATTATATGTGGATTTAGAGAACCTGAAGATGTACCTGAACTACGGGGAAAGACATAAGCAGGGCATGAGTGAAGATTTCATAAGGCGTTATTCTGAAGAAACTGGGCTTCTCTATGCTCTTGCAGAAATAAATGAAATGTCAAAAAATTATGGTCTGAGCCTTTGAAAAGTGCATTTACCAGCTGTTGAAATGATGACGGCACCTCTGCATTGGCAATCATTTGATGTTTTCGAAGAACAAGCCAAAGTGATCACAAATACAGAAAAATTAAACAAACACAAAAAATGGCATTTGACATTCTTGACACCATACACAATAAGTCAAACACTAATCATAACTTTTTTTTTTTAGATGGTCCGGCTGGAACTGGAAAAACATTTCTTTACTCAACTATACTACACATATACAAGGCAAGGAAGATAGTGTTACTCCTATTGTGTCTACAGATACTACAGCAACTCTGTTAGCAGGAGGCAGAACTGCTCACTATGTTCAAGATACCTCTGCTTCTGAATGCAACTTCAACATGCAATTTAAAGTTGAACACAGAGGAAGCTAAGGCACTTCTACAATCAAAACTGATAGCGTGGGATGAAGCACCAATGACTCATATTCACACCTTTCAAGCAGTAGACAGACTACTACGCGATCTGACAGGATTAGACAAGTCTTTTGGAGGGAAAGTTATACTACTAGGCGGAGACTTCAGGCAAGTCCTACCGGTGATACTATGAGACTCAAGATCTCTAACAGTTGCCAGTTGTATAAAGAAACATAGGCTATGGACCCAATTCCATGTACTGAAACTTACATCTAATATGCAAACAATAGGAATTTTCAGACTGGTTATTAGAAGTAGGCGATGGAAGAAGTGGCACAACTATAAGTTTGCCTACAGCCTGTTTTTCAAACACACAAGACCCTGTAAAAATAAACTTCAACACTGTTACAGTTCACCAACTCAAAGGCAGAGCAATACTAAGTGTTACAAATGAGGAATCTTTAGAACTGAACAACAAAGTGATAGACCGTATTCCAAGAGAAGTGACTGTTTACAAAAATGTGGACACTGTAGCAAGCAATGAACCAAGTGAGCATCTGGCATACCCCGAAGAATTTCTCAACAGCTTAATAACAACATGAATGCCTCCTCATGAGCTAAAACTGAAAGTAGATGCTATCATGCTACTACAGAATCTTATGTCATCAAGGGGACTATCAACAAGTCACTCTTTATTCATTTTTGTACTAATGTTTTTCCAACTGCTAATTATTGCAAGCACCCATTCACGCAGTTCACCTTACCACCATACCAGGCATTCTTCATAAATTTTTGTACTAACATTTTTTGACTGAAGAAAGGCAACCTATGCCTGAAAGCTTTCGATGTATGTTTATTTTATCGGCCTTCAATTTTAATAAACTGTTATAAGTTTTAAGAAGTGTAAAACTGCTGAACAGTATGTTAAGAACTTTGAGAAAATGTATAAGAAATGCTAAAGAAACATTAGAGGAGAGAGAGAGAGAGAGAGAGAGATCTGACTGAGACCAAAAAGACCAAAACAAGACTCAATGACTACGAAGACAGACAGAAAACATTGAAGAAAGAGAAGCAAGATGGCATTTGAGAAGACACTGTAGGACTAATCAAATAGAAGTACAGGATGCCAATAATCAAACAAGTGTAATTAATGTGGAAGAGCATGACATAGGAAATGTGTTACAACTGTGAGTATTGCAGTGCAAGGTATTGTGGCCATGAGGTAAACACACTGAATAAATACACTAAATGCTGTCATGATGGAAAGGTTTCATTTGACCCACTCTGAAACACCTACTCTATTATGAAAGCTGTTTACAGGGGATACACGTGAAGCAAATAACTACAGAGAACAAATACGAGAGAACAACTCAGCAATGGCATTCGCATCAATGGCACAGATATTAAATAACTGCCTGGAAATGGTCCATACTGTTTTAGAATACGCGGCCAGATTTACCATTTGGTCTCACCACTATATATAAATATATATTTGGTCTCACACAACCATTCCCTCTAAACGTTTGTCCAGTTCCTCCTCGAATTTATTTAAGCTATCAACTTCCACGACAGATGGAGGTTTGTTCCAGCAATTAACCACTCGCTAGCTAAAGGCAAATTTTGCAACATCTGTTCTACAACTGTCTTTCCTCAAATTCAATTTATGCCCCTTCAGGTTCGTAATCTGAACAAGAGAAAGAATCCCATTAGAATTCAGCATGCTCAACCCATTCAAGACCTTATACACCTCAATCACATAAGATCACCAGGGACTCACATCTAGTGAGCATGGGCTTGGCAAAACCCAGGGTCCTGAGATGATGATATCCTGAGCTGGATATCATCATTTTTTTCTTTCTTGATGATTCCTTTCTACTTCTGTCTCTCTCTCTCTCTCTCTCTCTCCGGGTAATTCGTGAACTTTTTTTTGGCTGGTACAGCATAAGCCTCAGGCTTCCTTGCACCATATGGCTAATAATAACCTCACAGGTGCCTAGTCCCTAGCCGCTGTAATTTGCAGAACTTAAGTCTTTCTTTGGTAAGAGGACTCCATTCACCTCACTAATCGTTTTGCCCTTCTCTGTACATGCTCAAGCAACTCTACATCCTTCCTAAAATGAGGCCTCCAGACCTGTAAGCAGTACTCAAGGAATGGCCTGCCCACTGCCTTATACAAAGGGATAATCACCTCCTTTTCCCTGCTAGCAAAATTCCTGTATATCATTGACAATATCCCATGACCTGCTCTGGTAGGCTGTCTGTATTGCTCAGAAAACTTCATATCAGACTGCACAATCACTCTCAGGTCTTTTTCATTTTCTACCACACAGGTGGTACATTTCTCTGGGGTTACTTCTACCCATATGCAGTACTTTTCATTTGTCAAAAGTTAAACTTCAGTTGACACTTCTCAGCCCATCTGCCCAAATTTTCTAGATCCTATTGCAGTAGCACAACTGTTATAGACGTCTTCGTCATCGAAATGTTTCTTGATTTCTGCCCAAACACAGCCAATCCATTCATTTGCCATTTTTGGATCTGCAGATCAAGATTCTCCACTAACTTTTGCATAAACAATGTTATGTCAGTTTTCAAATCGATCCAGCCAACCATTGTTACATACAAAATCATGGTATCCAAATTGTTTGGCAAATTTTTCTGCTTGAGCCTTCAAGATTGGACCATATCTATTGAAATTCCAGCACTTCTTTGTGTGTAGTGAACCATTGAAGCAATGATTCACCAAGTTTGTAACCTTGCACTATCTAAAATTTTTTTTTTTTTTGGTTATGTTCTTTTCCAATGCCGATATATAAACTCTTTATTCCTCCACGATATTGATACACTTAAAGGGCAAAGAAAACTTTTACGTGCTCCAACATTTTTTGCACCACATTCTAACTCAAGAATAATTTCAACTTTTTCGTGAATCAAGAGACACTTTCTTTTGTTAGTAGACGAGTCCAAAGGAAGGGTTCGTTTCTAACTGATTTTACTTTAAAATGATAAAGGGATCTGCATACAAAATTCTTAGAAGTCCCAAAATGCATAAAACGTTCTTAGAAGTCCTGACATGCATTTGAAGTTCTTAGAAATCCTAAAATGCATACAAAGTTCTTAGAAGTCCCGTTTCCAAAATTCTTAGAAGTACCGAAATAAATTTATGATTCAGTGAATACAAGACGATCTGTAAATAGGGTAACGTGACAAGCGGAACGCCAATACACTACTGTATAGCCCCCGTTCCCGGAAGGTTGTTGTTATTTGGCTTTTAGGAGCATTAGCAACTAAGGCCATATTGCTCCGGGGATATGCGGTGGTCATTCCGCGACCCCCACCTTTTCGCATCCTCCGTATTTGGTGATCACGGGCTCGAATCCCGGTCTAATCAAGAAGCGTGTGCTACGCACTGCTGCTCCTGCCCAGCTGGCTACGGAGGAGCCTCCCTGGAAGGACAAGATCATAAACCGGCTGTGAATCTGATGCAGATGGTCATAAAGTTAAGTTGCCCTTTTCATTTTCGTCTATTCCAAGAATTGGGTTTTTTTGACCAACCAAGCAATTAAGAATGTTTGCATAGTTACCAAAATTTGTTCGGTATATCCATGTAGTATGCTCGTTATAACAGTGAGCGATTGTATGGAAATACGCGTAAATTAAAATCATTATGGCTTTTTGCTCATTACAGCCAAGTTCGACTGTAGTTATTTTTTAAAACACTTGATGACTTAGAAAAGTTGTTTATTAAAGAACACACATTACAAAAAACCATACTGCAGATTCCTCTACAGATAACCCAATTACGTACTTTTTTTGACATACACTGCATGAAACTGCTTCCTTAGGCAGCATGATGAACAGTTAGGAATGGCTTTGAATACCAGCAAACAGAATGTAACAAATAAGCAGGTGCGCTATTATTGACACAGCATGGAATCAAAAAGGAGTAGTAAGTCTGAATAAATGACAACAGTTCAGAAGTGGGCGTGGCTAACTGCAAAATTGCTAGAGTGCTGCAGGACTTTACCCAAGCAAGAACACTACCATGGTCACAAACAGCATTATGACAAGGAAAGCATTTCAGGTTAAAAGTCAATAACATTTCTGTTTGTAGCTATGCTAAACAAAGAGAGAGTAATGTTAGACAATAATTGCTCAGAGAGTAACATTACACACTGAAAACGTATGCTTAAATAAATAGTACTTATCTTAATGAAGACTTCATAGAAACTATCCAAGCTGCCTAATAATGATCTAAAGAACACGACAGTACACAAATTTTATAAAAATACCATTTCAAAACTACTTAAAATCTCTATAAAGCAGGAGCTGAATCACAGAAATAATTCATGTCAGGAGTGGGATTGAAGTAACTAACAAGCTTGTAGTCTGACCGTGAGAAATTATTTCTTAATATTTCCCACACTCTTTTCTTGCAGTGCAGTAATGAAATGAAATGAACATCGACTAGAAGTTCATTTCATTAGTCTGAGTGTACGTTTATTGGTATGTATCCAAGACAGCAGATAGCTTTACCAATCATAGATAAAATTAGAATTTTGCAAGATGTAGATAATGGTGTGTATTCTAAGACTGTCATTGCCAACAGTTCAGCATTTTTAAGAGTACTCTGTTCACTATTCTGAAAGATCAGAAAAGGATTAAAAGTTTAGAGAAATCTGCTGCACAGGGTAGGATTCAAGCATGAAAAGCAAAGTATCTGGATCTTGAAAAGATACATTTGAAATGGCTAATGATGACGCTTGCAAAAAAACATTCGTGTAGATGGTAATCTTTTAAAAGTTAAGGCTGAATCGTTTGTGCATTGAATGGATATTGAAGAATTAAAAGTTCAGATGGATGGTTCCAGAAATTTAAGACTCGTCATGGCCTGTCTTTCAAAAAAATGTGTGGCAAAAGTGCAGCCATGGACACTGATGCTACAAACGAATGGAAAGAAAATCATTTAAAAAATGTTTTGCTGACGTATGACCAAAATAACATCTTCAATGCTGATGAAACTGGACTTTTTTTTTTTTTTTTTTAAATTGCTACCAGACAAAACACATTTAAAGGCAAGAAATATAATGGCAGAAAAAAAGTCAAACAACAGATTACCATTCTCCTAGCAGCAAACATGTCTGTCACAGACAAACTCCCTCTTTTAATCATTGGGAAATCCCAAAAGCTTTGATACTTTAAAGGTTTGAAGACATTACCAAATATGTATCAAGCAAACTAAATGGACAAATGCATGACATCACAAATTTACGAAGAACAGATCAGAGATTTAGATCGCAGGATGAGTGAGAATAGAAAAATTTTGCTGTTTGTGGATAACTGCACCCCTCAGTGTAAACAACCTAAGTACAATCACTGTCGAGTACCTACCACCAAACATGACGTCAGTTCTTCAATCACTGGATCAAGGTGTAATCCAGCATTTAAATAAAAACTACGAAAGAATGCTATTAAACAAAATTGTGCTGTCTTGAAGGCAAAATTTAATGAGAAATCGATATCTGCATGGGATGAAGATGATGAGAAAGTGATCGCCAACTGCTTCAAACATACTGGATTTACCACCTTGAATGATGCAATATGTAAAGTTTTGCATGCTTCTTCCTCTATTAATTGTGAAGGATAGTCCAATAATAGGAAAAGGTATTTTAGCATGTGTCATCACCTAAACTTACAGGAAACCTTAAGCTTCAAAGATTACACACAGAAGCAGATGCAGACATTCAGTGTTTCAGGATATGCACAAATGGAGACGAACTCATTGCAGATGTAATAGAATCTGAAATTTGTAGTGATGAAGAACCTACTGTGGTTCAACAGGAAGTTTCAGTGAAAGATGCTCATCAAGGATCTCCTTAGAACTTGTACGTCGATTTTTCAAGTGCAGTCTAGCTGTGAAAGTGAAATAACTGCTTTTGCATACCTTCATAATTCTCTTTTAACACATGCTCTACCATTGAATCAGCATGTTTTGATGGATTATTTTAAAGTATGAAACAATTCTCTTCTTAGGTCTTAATAGGTATTCAGCCTATGTAGTGAAATTTACGATTTAATTGTAATCTTACTGCACTCTATAATGAATGCAAAATTTACAATCATAATTTTCTTGTGTAATACTGTAGTACATATTATAAATAAGATAATATATTTTATTAATAGAATTACATTAAATTTTCAAGCTTTTACTTGTTTTGTTGCTGATTTTATAAATGATCGATATAACGACCATTTTTCTCATTCCCCTACAGCAGTGGTTTTTTTTTTAATAACGGCACCCCTAAGTCATTTATTTTGTTTTGCGGCACCCCTACTCCGTTTTCTGCTTGTTAGATACAATTCTCCCTCTGTGTGTATGTATACAGTGAAACTTCTCCTAACGGACACCTCTCGTTAACGGACATCTCTCTACAACGGACATTTTCAAATTCCCCAACTCACCTCCATTGGTTTTAACGTGTTTGCAGCTTCTGTCTAGAGGCCATTCTCTGTAACGGACACGGACAGGCAATCTGCACAGTTTCGTTTAGATTAGTACTTAATTTGATCTCCCCATAACGGACAGCGGGCGAGCTCACGGCCCTTTTTCTAGGAACGTTTCTTCCACGTATTGCCTCAATCGTGTATTTATTTTCTATTTCCAATTCTCTGAATTTTATCAAGGTTTACGTCGCGGTTCTAAACCCTTTTTCAAGAATTTTAAGGCACGTGTAAAACTTCTGATGAATTCGGTGTGTGCAGGGGGGGGGGAATATGGTCGGCCTTTCGTCTTTTCAGTTTCAGTTTTGTTCAGTGTCGCGTGAAGTGCACAATGTCTTCCCGTAAACATTTAACTTTAAAAGATAAAGTCTAACTCATTAATGCGTATGATCGGCAAAAAAATAGTGTTCGCAATCTCGCTGCAAAATTCATAATCAGGAAGACGCAGGTAAGCGACATCCTAAAGAAAAAAAATGAACTGCTCAAACAATTTTGGCAACACGGAAATGATCAGGTTCAAAAATCATTCCCGAAAATTGTTGGACTTCAAATTTGTCGCGCACGTGCTAAAAAAATTCCCATTAATGGGCCTATTATTAGGGAAAAGGCTTTGGAGGTTGCGAAATCTATGGGAGTAAATGAGTTCAAAACTTCTGTGGGATGGCTAGACAAGTTCAAAACTCGGCATAAAATTTCTTGGAAAACCGTAAGTGGTGAAGGTGGATCTGTTGATACTGGGGTTGTAACAGAGTGGATCGTCAAATTGGAAGATTTATGTCGTGATTTTGAAGCTAAGGATATTTACAACTGTGACGAAACAGGGTTGTTTTTTTAAAGCTCTTCCTGAAAAAACAATGAGTCTTAAAAAATGAAAAGTGCCAGGGCGGAAAAATTTCTAAGGAATGCTTGACTGTACTATTGTGTACAAATATGCTGGGAGACTTTGAACAACCTCTTGTTATAGGAAAACCACAAAATCCTCGTTGTTTCAAGGGCATAAAGTTGAATCTTTTGAATGTTCACTGGAAGTCTAATAAAAAAGCGTGGATGACACGAGATATCATGAGCGAATGGATAAGTCACTTTAACCAAAACATGATTCGTCAAAACAGAAAAATTATTCTTTTCGTGGATAATGCTGCATCTCACCCGCACATTGAATTGTCCAACATTCAAATCATTTTTCTGCCACCAAACACATCTGCAGAGTGTCAGCCCTTGGATCAAGGGATAATAAAAAATTTTAAACTTCACTACAGAAAACGTGTTTTAAGACATCTCATTGCAAACATGAATGATGTAACGTGCGAGTGACCTTGCAAAGAAAATCAGCATCCTAGATGCGATTCAATGGATTTCCTCTTCAGTAAACGCAATTAGAAAACAAACTGTCGTGAACTGTTTTGCAAAGTCTGGCTTCTCAAACGCAAAAATTGAAGTTGTGAACAGCAATGTGGAGCACCAAGAAGAACAAGAACTTCAACATCTATTGATAATGTACGATACTTCCGCTGCAAGTGACCCTGGCTACAAAGATATAGACTCAAACCTCACTACAGAAGATGGTGCTCTAGATATCAACGACATTATCATCGATATTTTTCAAGAAGTTCCTCATGAGGATGAAGAAATGGAAGGAGGTCATTCTGTAGAAGAACATATTAACGACGAACCACCGATGAAAATAGAAGAAGCACTCATACAAATCAATCGTTTAAAAATGTTTTTCGCCGCTGAAGAAGATACTGAAGGACTTTCGATGGTTTCTTCACTGCAAACAAATGTTGAAAACAAAATTATCAGCCGGAAGAAGGTGCAGAAGAAAATAAGTGATTACTGTATGTATTTTTCTTAAGATAAAAGTCATAATATGCATAGCACAATTGTATGTATATTATTTACAAAAATATTGTGCAAAATCTGTATAATTTAATTTAATTTTACATTAAACATTTAACGATTTTTCTTTATCTCTTGTGTATGTAATTGTATATTATTTACAAAAATATTGTTCAAAATCTGTATATATTTTAATTTAATTTTACATTAAACGTTTAACGATTTTTCTTTCTTTTTTTTTTTCTCCCTCAGACTTCTTGTTAGCAGACACCTCTCTAACGGACACATTTTCGTTCCCCATGGCTGTCCGTTAAAGGGAAGTTTCACTGTATATATATCCGATAATTCAAAATAAAACAAAATAAAAATTAATATTTTTAAATTAAAAAATTAAACAAAATTAATATTTTTTTTCTTATTTTATGTTATTACATCTTAACTTTTAAGCCATTATTTAAATATACATATATATATATATATATATATATATATACATATGTGTGTGTGTGTGTGTGTGTGTATATATATATATATTTATTTTTTTTTTACTATCATTGATTTATATTAAATATTAACATAAATTAAATTATAATAAAGGGAATAAATAAATAAATAATTAGGCGTTCATTAGAGGCAGCGACATGCAATTCCTCCATATGAAGCTGAAATACATCCAATATTTTAAATTAAATAAAACATAAGCCAGTAGTATGGCAAAAACTATAGAGCGAAAATTAACATAAAAATATCCAAATAAACAAACAAACGAAAAAAGAAATAGACATAATAGTAGCCCGATAACCCTTATGTAATTTCGAGTTTTAAATCCAATTAATAAAACTATACAAACTTTAGAATAATGCCAATTATATTATAATTTAGCGGTACCCCCCCAGAGGTACCAGTTCCGAAAGACGTGAAATATCACCAAAAGAGGGTTAAAGGAACTACCAAATGATAACAAAATCAAAATAAATTAAAATAAAATATAGACTGACCATTATGCCCTATATCGACAGAGGACCACGAGGCCAATAATGGTCATGGAATCGCTGCATTTCAATCGCTATACAAATCGTCGCCTTGGTGAAAGGATCGAAGTACCATTTCACCCTCCCTCCTCCGATCGATCCACCAGTGCAGAGGATTTGCACGGCGGTGGTCCTTATGCAGCGAAAAATAATCTATAGAACAGACAGCACTCTAGAGCAGAGCCACACCACTGATATACTGTAAGCTGAATCAGCTTATATAGAAGAAAAAAGGAAAATAGACGCCGACACGGGCATTGCTAAATTAGCATATCGACCCATTACTATTATATTATATTAAATGTTGACAGAATTTAAATTATAATAAAATGAATAAATAATCAAGCATTCATTAGAGGCAGCAACTTGCAATTCCTCCATATGATCGTCGCCTTTCACCAAGGCGACGATTTGTATAGCGATTGAAATGCAGCGATTCCATGACCATTATTGGCCTTGTGGTCCTCTGTCGATATGGGACATAATGGTCAGTCTATATTTTATTTTAATTTATTTTGATTTTGTTATCATTTGGTAGTTCCTTTAACCCTCTTTTGGTGATATTTCATATCTTTCAGAACTGGTATCTCTGGGGGGTACCGCTAAATTATAATATAATTGGCATTATTCTAAAGTTTGTATAGTTTTATTAATTGGATTTAAAACTCGAAATTACATAAGGGTTATCGGGCTACTATTATGTCTATTTCTTTATTCGTTCGTTTGTTTATTTGGGTATTTTTATGTTAATTTTCGCTCTATAGTTTTTGCCATACTACTGGCTTATGTTTTATTTAATTTAAAATATTGGATATATATCAGGCATACCTCGATTAACGAATAGGATGCGTTCCACGAAATTACTTCGTTAAGCGAAACTTCGTTTTCAGAGGTAAAAATACTATGGCCAGAATAGGGATACGTTCCTACGTAAAGAAAATGAAAAGCTTTTTTTTCGAACAAAGAAAAGTTTTATTAAATAAACAGTCAACTTACATACAAAGTGAAATCACATTTTAAAAGATGAGGTTAAAGTTGATTGTTTATGCTTTTTTTCTCTTTCATTTAACAATTGCCTATACGGAGTTATTGCATTTAACACTGATCGCTTAACTATAACACTTCTTCCTAAATCAGGATCATTTTCACTAAAAAATTTTAAAACGTTTTCAATGTCATTTAAGCACCTTTTTAAATTTTTGGTTGTTAACACTTTTTCGGCAGGAACTTCTTTAACTTTGCCTTCATTATCTTTGTCTTCGTTGCTAACAAGGTTTTCTAAATCTTCCACTGAAAAACCATCATCTTCTGCATTTAATAAATTTCTAACATCCTCTTCATCGACATTTTCGAAACCTATTGATTGAGCCATCTGGATAACTTCATTTCTAATTTCTTGGATGTTATTTTATTCTTCTAGTACAACTTCTGGCCATATTTTGCGCCAAACTCCATTTAAGCATTTCTTAGTGACTTCTTTCCAAGAACTATCAATGTTTTCAGTTGCGTTTTTAATGGTGTAGTTTTTCCAAAAAGTTTTAACTGTCATTTCCTCTTTATCCTCTAGTTCAGTTAAACTGCTTAATGTTCGACGCAGATAATAAGCTTTAAATGATGCTATTACTCCCTGATCTAATGGTTGAATCAGGGAAGTTGTGTTTGCTGGAAGAAACACAACTTTGACAGGAATGCATGTGTCCAACGTGTTAAGATCAGTAGGATGTCGTTGAGCATTGTCTAACAACAAAAGAGCTTTTTCTTCAAAGTTGTTTTTTTGACAATACCGTTTTACTCCAGGACAAAAGTGGTTAACAAACCAATCAGTAAATAACTCCTTGGTAACCCACGCTTTTCTATTTGCTTTCCATATTACAGGTAAATTCATTTTAATGTTACCTTTTAACGCCCTCGGGTTTTCTGAATGGTAAACTAATAACAATTTTAATTTATAATTGTCAGAGGCATTTGATCCAAAGAGTAACGTTAAACGGTCTTTGGCTGCTTTGAACCCAGCAGCTGATTTTTCTTCAATAGAAATGAAGCTTTTTGTTGGTAGTCTTTTTTACAGAACAAACCGCTTTCGTCAACATTGAACACCAAATTTGGTGGAAATTTTTCACGTTCAGTTATTTCCTTTAGTTTTCCTGGAAACTTATTTGCAGCTTCAACATCTGCACTTGCAGCTTCTGTTAATTTTACACTATGAATCCTGGCCCGTTTTTTAAATTTCTCGAACCAACCACGAGAAGCCCCAAAGGTTTCCGTAATTTCTTCAGTTTGTTTAGATTTCAGGTAATTAAACAAAAATAATGCTTTTTCTTGAATCACCATTTGACTTAAAGGCAAATAACGTTGTGACATATCATCTATCCACAAACTTAACATTTTCTCCATTTTTTCTAAAATTGGATTCCTTAAGCGAGTTAATTTTGCCTCTGTAACATCTGTACAATTCTGAGCAGACTGTTTTATTTTTTCTGATTGACTTAGTATGGTTGTCAAAGTTGATTGCGCTAATCCTAAAGAATGTGCCACATCGGATTTTCTTTCGCCGCTTTCAACACGTCGTACGATATTTAGTTTAGTTTCCAAAGAAATTGCTTTTCTTTTCTTTGATTCTGACATTTTAATTAACTAAAACAAAAATATTTCTATTCAAATTTACAAAATCTATGTTATGTAATGCTACAAAGAACCTACGTCGATTATTGTAATGCGCCACACTGAAACAACGTCAATCATGTAAACAACAACTAAATTAGGCGATTGACACGCAAAACTGTTATAACAGATACACCCGCAACTCGGGAGTACGTAACGAGTCGCCGTCAGTCACCAATCGGATGATTGTCGGGCGTTGGCCTTAAATTGGAATATTTTTTTATGTTAAATGGGGCTTGAAATTGCGGACTTTGTTATATCGAGGCTTCGTTATCAGAGGTAACGTTAACCGAGGTATGCCTGTATATACATATATATATATATATATATACAGCAATACCCCACATAGCACTGATAATTGGTACCAAAACTGTTCCATGTTATGTGAAACGATGTGGATTGAGGTATAATTATAATGGGCTTTAAACGAATGCATGCCAGAGAAACAGTCTATAAACAAATTATAATAAATCTATAAACAATTTGTGCTTGATAGCCAATTATAAGGATTTGAAATAAAAAATACTGCAAAAATTTTATTAATGAAAAGGTAACATCATGAGATGAGAAAAAAGCTGTTTTTTTGAGTATTTCAAAAATGAAGTTTGGTGCAGCCATCTCTTCTTTTTCTCGGTATACAAGTCTTTGTAGCATTGAATCCCATCTTATAAAATTTGCCGTATCTGGATGCTACATCTAATATTTGGATCTCCATTCATTACTGCCTCGCAGGCAATGTCAAGCCCAGAAAAACTTTCTCAATTCTTCTGTTGAAAATTCTTTTGGTGCCACTTCGGTGTTATCCACTTCAGAATTGTTTTCCTTTTCTTCATATGCAATTTTCTTATCAATTTCAAGGAGAGTTGCATCATCTAAGTTATTTGCATGTAAGTCAATGCAGTCATGTACATTGGCAGTGTCCAAAGTTTCGAATCCCAAGTCTTTTCCGATCTTCACAATGTCTTCGGCAATTGTCTGAACTTGCAATTCAAAACCAATGAAATCATTTGCCAAATGGGGCAAAACATGCTGCCAAACATAACGCACATTGTTGGCAATGATTTCTAACCAAGATGCAGATATATTTTCGATTGTATTTAGAGGGGTAAAAAATAAATTGTGAAATGAAATGTTTTAAAAGCTGTCATGTTGTCTCGTTAGGATGGAATTAAGAAAAGTGGATACTGTTGCCACTAACTGCCTGAGGGGACTACTGTCATATATGCAGCATATATGAGACAATACAGTTGACATCGCAGCATATATGAACCCGTTACCGGCTATATGTACCGGCTATGACAACACAACATATATGTAGAGTATGTGTCTAGGCTACTGAATGAGTTTTAATATGTACAGTAAATTTTTGACTTAAAGTCGTGTTATAGTGAAACCTGTGCTGTTTGAAGCCATGCTAAGTGAGGTATTGTTGTGTATATATATATATATATAATATTAAAAAATGTTATTTTTTATACAATAATATAATTATAAAAATTACATTTCGTAATACAAATTATATATATATACACAGTATATAATTTTATTCTTTTTATAACATCAATTATAGATCACCACAAAATTAAAAAGATACTGTACACCTTTTTATAATGAAATAAACATATAGTACCATGTAATTTGGGTTTAAGTAACTTAAACCCAAATTACATGGCACCTCTGGAATCTTGTTGCAGCACTCTAAGGTGTATTGGCACCATGGTTGAAAACCACTGCCTTACAGGGTCGTTATACAGAGCTTCGACTGTATTAAGGAAAGACTATGAAAGGGAGACCGAGCCAAATGAAATCAGTGATTTAAAAATTAGGGTGACTTTATTAGAAAGTCACCCTAATTTTTCCTAATTTTTTTAACAACGTGGGTTTTCCCAAGGATCGGTTCTTGGACCACTGTTGTTTCTGATTTTCATGAAAAACGTTGATAAAGGGCTTGATGTCAAAATTTGCAGATGATGCAAAAATCAGGAGAATCAATGATCACGCCCAAGTAGCCCTTCCTTCAGGATGACTTGAACAGGATCCAGGAACGGTCTGAAAAGTTGCAGCAAAATGTAAGATCTTATACTTGGAGAATAGCAACCCCAAAATAACTTAAAACACTTGGTGGGTTTGAATTAAAAACAGTAGAGGAAGCAATGGATCTGGGAGCTATGATACAGGCATATATGAAGTTTCCTGAGCAGTGTAAACAGGTGGCCAGGAAAGCCCATGGTATCCTACTGATGATTTAATAAATAATATTGTGTAGGGATAGGGAGGTCATAGCATTGTATAAGGCAAATTTTGTAAGACTGCATTTAGAACTGTGTCGAAGTATGGGGACTTCATCTTAAAAAAGGAACTGAGCTTCTTGAAAGGGCCCAAAGATGCATAATTCACAAGGTAAGATGAGCAAAAGTGAGACCATATGAGGAAAGACTGATTGTGTGGGCTACAGAGCTTGGAAACCTTAAGAGGGGAGCTGATTGAGGTTTATAAGGCTCTGAGGGGTTAGTAAAATGAATGAAAGTGGAATTTTCACTGTTATAAAGAATTCCAGTATGAACCATAAATTCAAATTACAAGGGAAGTGGTTTAGACTAGATTATAGAAAGTTTTCTTTTAGCCAACAAGTTGGTAATTACCTGAACAAGTTGTCTCCACAGGAAGTTGAGGCTGACAATTTGAAGAAATTCAAAGGTCAACTGGATAGGTGCTTATGTGAGGAGGGAAGCACATTTATTTTCTTTCCTGCTTTTTTTTTGCCAGTGCAGCAAAAGCTTGTGGATTCCTTACACTACATGGCTGATACTAATAACAATTTAATATCCTCTGGGTAACCTTTTCCACAAATTCGTTATTCCCTGCATTACTTCTAAATTGGTGAAATCATTAGTAAAACTGAACCAGGCATTTTTGTTATTATAGTAATGCACTTAAAGTTCATTCATACAATCTTTGGTGGGCGCCTCCATAGCCTGGTGGGAAGGAGCAGCAGTGCGCATCACGCACTTCTTGATTAGATCGGGGTTCGAGCCCGTCACCATCAAGTACGGAGGATGCGGAAAGGTCAAGAAATGACCACTGCATATTCACGGAGCAATATGGCCTTAGTTGCTAATGCCCCAAATAACAAACATAACAAACTAACAATCTTTGGTGTCCCTGGCATAGTATTACAAGCTTACACATCATTTACAAAAAAAAAAACACACTCACAGCATCACCTGTCCATTCCATTCCATTCCTTGTGCAATTCTTCAAATTCATTAAACCATCACTTCCACAACGACAGATGCAAGTCTGTTCTAATAATTAGCTACCCTCCAGCTGAAAGCAAATTTCTACACATCTATCCTGCAACTATCCTTTGATATAAATATATGTCCCCTTATGTATACTGTCTGAGTCATGATGCTATCAGCTTACTCAATCTGTTTAAAGCTTTAAACACCTCAATCACATCTCGAAAGTACCTAGTGTTTAGATGCTGCAATTTGTAGAACTAAAGTCTCTACTGGCAAGAGTATCCTTTTCTTCCCCCTTACTTATCTCATTGCTCTCTTCTGTACCTGTTCCAACAAATCAACACAATGATTGATATAAAAAATGGGACAATTGTTTATATCAATCATTGATAGATATAAACAATGGAACAATTGCCACCTTGTTCCTGCTGACAAAATTCTACATATTGCTGATGGAACTGTACAAGCTCTCCAAGCGGCTTACGCACACTTCTCAGAGAATTTCATGTTTGACTGCACAATTACCTCTAGATTATTTTGTTCTCTACTACCACAAGTGTAATACCACACAACTCTTCCGTGTGATATACACTGCTATCCATATGCAGTACCTTGCAATTGTCAATGTTAAAAGTTTTTCATTTGCTAAAGTTTTAAAGTCACTGTTAAATTTTAATTGTCAATTTTCAGCCCATTTGCCTAATTTTTCTAGATACTGTGGCAGAAGCATACCATGATTCCTCATTCATTAACTACACTGACAACCAAACATTAAGCCTCATATTATGTCATCAATATCATTAATAAATACTGAAAGCAATGGACCCAGAAATGAACCTTGTGAGAATCCTCTAATAGCATTAGTCCCAGGGCAATATCCATTCATAACTACCCAACCATCCCTTGATCTATAGAAGTAACTTGTACTAATGGCACACTGCTCCAATTTGTACAGCAATCTTTCATGTAGGATAGTATTAAATACTTTTCTCAAATCTAGCTTTTTTTTACTTGTTCCCACGTCAAATTTTGTGATGTCAAAATTATTTTTTGCACCTAGATCCTTTATTGATGTGCCATCATATCCAATCACATTAGTAAGACAACATTAACCCTTAACCAATCCATGCTGTGGGTGCTGTATATCAGCATTCCTGCCTAGATGGTCCTGAATTACTTCTTTAACCAAACTCCATTATTTTCCCTGGAATAGAAGTCAAGATTACAGGTGTGCTTACTCTGCTCTTTGAACCCCCTTCCATTTCTATAAATTATTGCACTTTTCATTGTTCGAAATTTCTTGGAGCTATATATATTTTTCACTCATCTATTATAAAACCCGTAACTCACTTTTAGATGCCTCCGTAGCCAGGTGGGCAGGAGCAGCAGTGCGTAGCACACGCTTCTTAATTAGACCAGAGTTCGAGCCCGTGACCACCTACGGAGGATGCAGAAAGGTCAGGGAATGACCACCGCATATCCCCGGAGCAATATGGCCTTAGTTGCTAATGCTCCTAAAAACCAAATAACAAACAAACAAACAAACAAACAAACAAACATTCACTTTTCAGTTTTACATCAAAAAAACTCAGCCCTTGAAAAAAGAGCAATATTCAGAAAAATGTATGTGCCAAATAAAAAGGAGACAAATTATAATACACTATTGGTGCAGTTATATTAACTGTAATTTATATTCAATCCACTCTGAAAGGTGGGGAGCTAACTATGGTAGTGGTATGAGCAGGTTTTGTATATATTCCGAATAATTATAAAAAAAAAAAAAAAAATCTGCCAATGCCATCTATCCGATGCCAAACAAGCAATTACCTTCTAACTCACAAATGGAAATGAAAACAGAAAAAAACTATATTATCATTTAGAGAATATTGGTGGGGTAAGACGCATTAAAAGATTTCAAAGATTTTATTCTGAAAATTACAATAAAAGAAGTAGAATATTTAAAAAGAATACTCTGTGAGACCCCAAACTATCAATGGATGATTGTTTTTTCCTGGAGCATATTTCTGGTGGACAACACCTTTACAGTCAAAACATATTGGCAACACAGCTTTTGTTTTGTTGCACATATTGCCATGCTTTTTTGGGTCAGGAGAACAGTCTTCCACAGATTCGGCTGCTAATTAGCTTTAGAATTATACCAATAAACCCATGTTTTATCTACAGCTAGGTAAATTTCAAAAAATATCTCGTAATTGGATGCACATCCAAAAAAATTAGAAAATTGCTGGCGGCATTGATGCTGTTCCTCTGTTAACAGCTTTGGCACGAACTTTGTGGAAACATGCCCAGTGTTCAAAGTCCTTGTCAAAATTAAATGACATTATCTGATGGAGATACAAGTTTCTTCAGCAATATCACAAACCTTTAATCTTCAGTCATTTCATACCAAAGTTTGCAAACAAGATACAATTTCATCATTTGTTGAGGTTGGGAACCATCCAAATTACTTTTAACAGCCAACCCCAAACTCTTCGAAATGATGGCACAAGTCAAACCAGTGTACAGCCCATTGCAGAATCCATGTATGCTATTTTGAGATCAGATATTTCCCTTGCATTTTTTTTCCCACAAAATTTAACACACTAGTATTAAGTGCACTCTGACAATTAGATGAAGAGATACGAAAGCATGTCTTCATTACTGACTGACAATAAGACTGCTGTAAACAGCTTACTGCATCGAGGTAACAAGAAGATATATGTCTAAAAACATTATACTTTGCCACAGGCCACTCTATTAGCATTAGTAAATGATTAAAGAAAGCAAGCTTATAGCATCAGCCAAAAAAAAAAAAAAAAAAAAAAAAAAAACCTCACCCATTTCACCTGTCCATCCCTTCTAAGGGCACTCTCACATAGAACGCAGGTGACCACTTACTTGGGACCAGCAGCCACAGGTAGCCTAAATGAACAATGTAAGTCAATGGGAGTGCATACAGTAACAGCGTGTGGACAGCAGCATCGCTTCTTGTGTTAATCCCCCAGCTTACCTCAACAAATTAAGCTTGTTGATTCCCAAGAAGCACAGATATCACTCAACTGGATATGCATTGCTCGCACCTCTGGCCCTTAGGCAATTGTTAGCACTACTGTTGCTGTAAAACACAATTCATGGTGACATAAAGAAAACCAACCTGTAATCCAGAAGTTTTAAGCATGGATACCGAAATTTTGATTTCAGACATTTATGGATTTACGTAAAATGCGCAATATGGAACAAAAGTGTCAACTGGGTACGCGTTGTCTGTAAAAAGGAATACCATGGAGAAATGTTAGCAAGGAAAAATATTAATACCATTTATTATTCGAATTTGAAACATAACGTTTCTTGATTTGTTCTGATATATTTAAAAATTGGCCATTATAATCATCCAATTCGTTACATAAATTATGATATTCAAAATTTGTCTACTATAATATACAGGGATTTGGGTATACCCATCAGTTCCCTTATTGTTTTCAAATCTTGAAAGAAAAAAAAAAAAAAATGCAAAAATTAATCAGTATGACAACAAAGAAATGGTTTTGGAATATGTAAAATAAACTTTTCATTACTTCACTTTTTAGATTTATACTTATTCTGTTTCTAAAAAAATCACATTGAATGTTTTATCATTGATTTATAAATAAATGTCTTTTTTTTTTTTTTTTTAAGTTTCTTACTGTTTTCCTTTGTACAACAAATTGCAGCCTGCACAATGCATAAAATATGCATATGCATTATATTTTAAATCACGGCCTAAAAAAAAAAGACAGTGACTTCTAATACCCATCAATTTCATACATCCTACCTCACAATTAATCTAGGTTTTCCATCTGCAGTTAATTAAATGAAACTTAATTATTTTGAAAAATACATCGTATTTAGCAATAGAAATCATAAATGTCTACGATTTCTATGCTGCTTTCTTAAAAGAAAATGTATGAATTCTATTACTATTCTATGCCTAAAAATCACTGGTAATCATCCAAAAATAATCCAAGAAAAAAGTGAATCACCCCCTACCCTGTCCACCAAGTCATGCGTAGACAGGAGTGTCTGCAAAAACGTATCGGAATTAGTTAGTGCTGGTTGTGCTAATCCCCTGCTTGCTTAAAAGAATTTTTATTTAAGCTCGCTGGTTGTCGACGCCACACATTTATTTTAACATGGACTTAGAAGCTTTCATTTGACGACCAATGTGGGGTTAAAACAGAAAAACTACATTTGAACAGGGACGTTAAAAATTTATAAGAAACTCACAATTACAATTCAAAATAAAAATAAAAAAACATAATATAAAATTCTATAACGATTTATGTACGCCAGTGCGTTACATAAATATATATCTATATATAAATCTATTTTATATTAAATATATATATGTGAGGTAGAATTAATAAGTCTGTTTAAAAGTGTGATGCTAGATGCGTATAAATTACACAAAATGCCAAAACTAATAGGAGAAGGATAGCAGAAATTGGAGATGTTGAAGCCGTGAGGAAGAGAAACTATGAATATCCTAATGAATTAAGCAAAATTATAGGCTGGATTAAATAGCCAATTAGAGAGAAAGGAGCTGTAAAGCAAAAATGATTAAATTAATATACGGAGTGATGGCCAGCATCAATTATGGGTGGGCAATTTTGGTCCCAGAAAGGGGTAGAGAAATTATAAAATTAAAATCTGATGTTAGCTAACATCAGATTATTTTTAGTAGAGAAATATATAAAAGAGGTAGAGAAATTAAAATTTGATGTTAGCTAACATCAGATTATAATTTTATAATTTCTCTACCCCTTTCTCGGACCAAAATTGCCCACCCCTATTTGATGCTGGCCATTACTCTGTATATTAACTTAATCACTTCTCTCTAATTGGCTATTCAATTCAGCCTATAATTTTTGCTAAATTCATTATTTCATTAGGATATTCACATTCTTTCTCATGGCTTCAACATCTCCGATTTATGCTATCCTTCTCCTATTAGTTTTGGCATTTTGTGTAATTTATTAATTCTATCTCACATATATAAACTTTTATATCCTTTGCTGTTGCTCTGCGCACTCAGGTGCAAATGTCATATATATATATGGGATATGGGAAGAGTCTTTCCCCTATATATATATATTGAAGAAATATATATATAAAGAAGCAGAAAATCAAAGTGTAGTCATCTTATTCTTCCTTTTTTTTTTTGTCTTAAAAATTACGATATGGTATTTATTGTTACTGCCAATAATTCTCAGTAAGTTTGGATTACAAAGTAAGTAATTATAAAATGTTGAGTTCGAGAGAGAGGTAGCAAAGTCATAATTTGACTTGTGTAATTTTGAGGTAATACAGTCCACTTACTGCAATCAGCGCATTAATTTTATTTATTCTATTGGTATTGACCAAAGGTGCAAAAGCACAGAATATTTAATGAAAATTCATTTTACGATGTGATTTTTTTTAAATATATTTATAAAAAAAACTAGGACACAAGTGTAAAATCCGCGGGACGTTTGAGGACGCCCTAAAAACTAGGACATGCCCTCGGAAACGAGGAAGTCTGGTAACCATGTATAGGGCGGAGATTAGTCTTTAAAAAGAAAGTTTATCGTTTTTTGTACAATTCTGGTGGTTGACACTGGAAGAGATGCCAGGTTTGTTCGGCATGGGACAATATACTTATGTATATCTTACGTTCAAAATGTATTATTTTTTTGTCTTTTATTATTATGTTTTTCACTTTTTCGATTTGTAACTATGCTTCCTCCCCTTTTCTAATTTATTTTCTTTCCCATTCTCCTCAACTGCTATCAATACATAACACTTATTTTTCAATTATTTCAACAATTCGTTGAAATAATTGAAAAAGGAAGGGAATAAAATACCCATCGCAAGAAAATGTCTTGCGATGGGCATTAGTAAACAACCAGCTCCCTCTCCTTTCCCCTATTTATTTATCTTTTGATAAGTTTCAATTGAAAATTACGGGACACCCGCTGAACTGCAGGCGGGGTTGATCGGCAATTTTACGGTCCAGTTTACCTGAAAGCTAAAGGGATTAACATTCCGCAATACAGTGGCGCCCGTAAAACCTACTGCATTGCATAGTGAGAAGTTGCACTGGTCACTGCTTTCTATGTGTTCATACCCAGTGAGAAGCTTCAGCTGCATGTCGCTGCTGGTTCCAAGTAAGCAGTCACCTGCATTCTATGTGAGAGCACCCTAACAGTTTCTTTTGTTCTTCCTTGAATTTATACAAACTACCCACCTCTACAACACACCAGATGAAAGCTGGTTCCAACAATCAACCGGCTGCTGGAAAAATGCAAATTTCCATACATCTATCCTGTACCCATCTTTCCTCAATTTTAACATGTTCTCTCATGTGTAGTCTGAATAAGAGGAAGCATGCCAGTGGCATTCTGCTTATTCAGTCCATTCAAAGCCATAAACACCTCAATCACATCTTGTTGCAGGCGACTAGACTACAGATGCTGCAATATACAGCATTGAAGCTTCTCCTGGTAAGAGTACCCATTTGTTCCCCTCACCAATCTTGTTTCTCTTTTCTGCACCAGTTTCAAAAAGCCCACATCCTAAAATGAGGCTTACATTAGCATTAGTAAAGGCATATGATGCAAGAAAGCAAGCTTATATAGCATCAGCCAAAAAAAACACCCTTCTCAATTCACCCATCCACTCGCTCCAAATGTTTGTCTAGTACTATACATACCTGTATAGTACTCAATATTTGCCTAAATGCCATTTCTCAGCTTATATGCCTAATTTTTATAGACCTTGTTGAGGTAGCATACCCTGATTACTATCATTAATTACTCTGCCAACCTTTGTACATCTGCAAACTTAGACATTAGGCTTGTTATGCATTCATCATTATCATTAATAAATACAGAAAACAAAAATGGGGACACCAATGAACCTTGGGAGGGGTGGAATCCACTAATAACATTAGTCCAAGAACAGCAGGGCCCACTGATATAGTCTTCTCCCACACTCATCCTTTTACCGCAGTAGTAACTTGCTGTTAATGTCACACTGCTCCAATTCATATAGCTGTCTTACGTGCAACAATACCAAATGCATTTCTGGAATTTAAGTTCTTTATCCACTGCTCTGTATAGATCTACTTGCCATATATCTTGCCATTCCCAACAAGGGGGTGTTTCAATTTTATCTCAAGGTGTTGACAAATCTCCTCGCTATAAATATAAGCAAACAGGTCACTCTAGTATAACATGGTAGTTAGGTTCCTGCAAAATGTCATGTAGTGCGAAACTGTGTTATATGGGACTAAGAACCAGTACAAAGAGGGAGGTTACGTTCCAAAAGCTAATAAAAATATATTTTTTTTTATAACCATTGGAAATTTAATTTTTATTAAATTAAAAAATGAACAAAATGCCTTACAAACTGGGATACATATATGTCAGATAATGTACATTTATTTAATTTTCTTCTTCGTCATCACTGCTAAGCACAATCAAACGAGAATGTTTTTTCTGTTCCAGAATATCTGCACCTTTTGAATTTTCTTCGGCAGAATCTAGATTTCGTGTATCTTCTGCTCTCTTTAAAAAATCAGTATTCTGGGAATTTTTGCTTGATAGATCTTTGTAAATTGCACAGTATGGAGCAAAGCATTTTTGAGGCTCCATTTTGAACTTTGTGTTCCTTTCAGTTGAACGATCTGCATTCAAAAAATAAGATTCTAATTGCATGACTAAGTTTATGCCTTCCTGTATGCTATTGTGATTTTAAATGTTTCTCACCAACCAATAATAAAATAAAACACGGAAACTAGAATTTTGAAACTATGTTTACTACTATATATTTAAAATAACTTGACAACTAAAAAGGATAAAATACATAAAAAATATATATATATATATATATACATCAAATAAAATACATTAAAATACCGGGTTAAAAGCGATAAAACCGAAAGTAGCTTTCGAAGGCTCCTGCCTTTTTCCTCAGCAGTAACTTCCTTGCACTGCGGTGCATCTTAAGTACCAGCAGGTATACGGTCTAAATCACATGTTTATCGCCACGTGTTCTATGTACTGGGACGAAAGCGGCTCGGGAGTGCATCATACGAAATCGTTCATCCCTTCTGAGGATCATAGCCTCAAAGAGGGGATGAATCCGCAAACCTCTGTCTCTATTAATGTTCTCTGTTGAATTAATCCGCAAACTCTCGGGCCACTTGCGGTCCCAGAACCTATGCGCCCGATCAGTGATGATAGCTTCCTTGTACTGCGGTGCATCTTAAGTACCAGCAGGTATACGGTCTAAATCACATGTTTATCGCCACGTGTTCTCCTATGTACTGGGACTGGAAGCGACTCGGGAGTGCATCATACGAAATCGTTCATCCCTTCTGAGGATCGTAGCCTCAAAGAGGGGATGAATCTGCAAACCTTTGTCTCTATTAATGTTCTCTGTTGAATTAATCCGCAAACTCTAGGGCCACTTGCGGTCCCAGAACCTATGCGCCCGATCAATGATGATAGCTTCATCCAGGGAGATCTAGTGTTGCTTCTCCCAAAAATGTTTGGCTGCGGCAGACTTGTCATAATCTGCATTTCTTATTGCCCTTGTGTGCTCCCCCAGACGTTCTTTGAGACGACACTTTGTTTCCCCTACATAACATTCCCCACAATCTGGGCATTTAATACTATAAATGACTCCACTAGCATTCTCTTTTTGAATGGGGTCTTTTACTTGTGACACGATTGTGTGCAGCTTCAGGCCTGGAATCTGCACACAACACGTCTGATAATTTCTTAGTACCCTAGTTATATATGCTCAGTTAAGCCCAGATAGCAGGGAATGTATGCAGTGGCTATTGGAGTGAAGGGTTCACCTCTCCTCTGATTTTCTCCAATATACTTTTGTATATTCTACCCCCTCTGTGGGTGGCCACACTTTGTAAGATCCGCCGTGACACGTTCATATTCTTCTTTCCTATCCTAGGAGGTACTACAGTGCGATTTTGCCCTGTCTATTAATGCTCTGACCACACTGTTCCTATGACGATTGGTCTGAGCAGAATTATAGTGTGAGTACTGGCCTTTACACATCGGTTTCCTATAGACTTTAGTTTTTAGTTGTCCTTCTCTACAGACCAATACATCTAGAAACGGCAAAATTCCTTCTTCCTCTACCTCCGAGGTAAATTGTATGAATGGGAAGAAGCCATTTAAAAAATTCAACACTTCATTTTCCCTCCCCTTTTGGATAATTGGGAATGTATCATGGACATATCTCTTCCATGGGCGCATAGGGAGATCTCGACCATTAAATATTCTAGCCTCGAGCTCCTCCATAGAAAGATTAGCTATAATCGCGCTAATGGGGGAGCCCATGGTTGTACCGTTAACCTGTTTATACACAATATTACCAAAAATCATGGTGGTACTTGAGAGGCATAGTTCTATACCTTTACAAATATCTTCTAAGTTTAATTGCATTCTGCTACTCAAGGTAGTAGCATTCTGTAAGGCCATGTGGGCACAAAGTACCCCATGGTCAATAGGAATGCATGTAAAAAGCGATGTCACATCGAAAGATATCATAGCTTCATTTTCTTCTTCATTTTCTGCTGACTTCTTATGGAGCGCACAAAATCTTTACTATCTTTGACGCTGAATTCAGAAGTTCCTACTAATGGAGACAGTATTTTGGCCAGGAAACCAGACAAGGCATATGTGGGACTGCCAATGAATGAAACTATAGGTCTAAGTGGCATACCCACTTTATGTATTTTTGGTAAGCCATAAAATCTCGGCATCTGGCTCCCTGTAGCATGCAATGTCCAATACTGTTCTTTAGAAATTTTGTTGGATTTTAACCAACTCTGAATCATTCTATTTACCTGACGTTCCAAATTCATCAATGAATAACTTTTTTGAATAACTTTATAAGTTGTTTGATCATTCAATAGCTCTAACGCTTTACTTAGATATGCTTCTTTATCAAGGACACAATTAGTCTGCCTTTGTCCGCTGGTAAGACCACAATACTGTCATCTTGTTTGAGGCTCCTAAGTGCTAATTTCTGTTTCACACTAAGATTAGTGGGGGCTTTTTTGGCTTGACTCAGAATAGCTGCTGTTTTAACTCAGATTTCATTTGCTCTATCTTCAGGCAACTTATTTATCGCTCTTTCCACACCCATCGCTATTTCTGCAATGGGTATTTTAGGCGGAATCGCGGCAAATTTTGGTCCTAAATTTAAAACCTCTATCTGTTCTTTAGTTAGTTGCTCGCTGCTCATGTTCACTATAAAATTCGCAGTATTATCACCATTGCTTCTGAACCTGGTTTGCTCTCTGAGTCTATCAAACTTTGCCACATGCCTGTCTATAGATGTCAGATATTTGTCTTGTTTTTGTTGACACCATACTAATCACCAGTGCCAGATGTACTGAAGTCACCCTCTCACTTATCTTATTAAAACACTGTCTTTTGTCTCCCCTGATGTGGTATAAATTCCTATGTAGTTTCTCAATCCATATATTTAAGATCTTCTTTTGATACCATTTATTAACTGAGCATATAACTAGGGTACTAAGAAACTATCAGACACGTTGTGTGCAGATTCCAGGCCGGAAGTTGCACACAATCGTGTCACAAGTAAAAGACCCCATTCAAAAAGAGAATGCTAGTGGAGTCGTTTATAGTATTAAATGCCCGGATTGTGGGGAATGTTATGTAGGGGAAACAAAGCGTCGTCACAAAGAACATCTGGGGGAGCACACAAGGGCAATAAGAAATGCAGATTATGGCAAGGTCCGCCGTGGCCGAACATTTTTGGGAGAAGCAACACCAGATCTCAACGGGTTTGGTTTGGTATTTGGATTTTAGGAGCATTAGCAACTAAGGCCATATTGCTCCGGGATATGCGGTGGTCATTCCCTGACCTTTCCGCATCCTCCGTATTTGGTGGTGACGGGCTCGAACCCCGGTCTAATCAAGAAGCGTGTGCTACGCACTGCTGCTCCTTCCCACCTGGCTACGGAGGCGCCTTCCAGATCTCAACGGGCAAAGCTATCATCACTGATTGGGCGCATAGGTTCTGGGACCACAAGTGGCTCGAGAGTTTGCGGATTAATTCAACAGAGAACATTAATAGAGACAAAGGTTTGCAGATTCATCCCCTCTTTGAGGCTACGATCCTCAGAAGGGATGAACGATTTCGTATGATGCACTCCCGAGCCGCTTCCGGTCCCAGTACATAGGAGAACACGTGGCGATAAACACGTGATTTAGATCGTATACCTGCTGGTACTTAAGATGCACCGCAGTACAAGGAAGCTACCTCTGAGGAAGAAGGCAGGAGCCTTCGAAAGCTACGGTCGGTTTTATCGCTTTTAACCTGGTATTTTAATGTATTTTATTCAATGCATATATATATATTTTATCCTTTTTAGTTGTCAAGTTATTTTAAATATATAGTAGTAAACATAGTTTTCAAAATTCTAGTTTTCGTGTTTTATTTTATTATTGGTTGGTGAGAAACATTTAAAATCACAATATGAATTTACCCAACCCCAGAGGCCTGTTTGAACATCCTGTATGCTTTTTAGTGTAAAATTTGGCACTTCAGAATTTTCATCTGTGCTATCATCCTCTGAATTGATTTGGTTTACCTCTGATTCCAATTCCATCAAATCCACTTTGCCAGTCTCTTTTTCTACCAGTAATTCTCGAATGTCTTCAGTAGTCATATCATCAAAACCTTCCCCTCCTACTGACTTAGCAAGTTCTACCATCCCACCGATACTGTTTTCTGCCAGTTCGACCATATTTCCTGAATGAACTCACTCTGGCCATACATTTTTCCAATATACATTTAATGCTGATGGTTTTACTTCTTGGAGTGATAAAGCTATGATTCCGATACAGTCCACAACTGAGAAATGTTTCCATGCCTCCATCACTTCAACAGGTTTGCAATCAATTTTTTCCAAAATCCATTGTAATTATTTTCTGATGTAATGAGTTTTAAAAGTAGATATAATGCCTTGATCTAATGGCTGAATTAAAGAAGTTGTATTAGGCAGGAGCATTACTTCAACATTTTAAATAACTTGAATTTTTTGGATGGCCTGCCACATTATCCAACAGTGATAAAACTTTGAAATTTCCACTGTAAATAGTTTTCCACAGATGGCACAAAACAATTTAGAAACCATTCTTTAAATAAATTGGCAATTACCCAAATTATGCCAAAGTTCCTTAGGCATAATTTAGGACTGGAATTTAATTCACAACAAAGAAATTATTCCAATACGGCTCTTAAGAACAAAGTTTAGTAATACATACCCGATCAAATAAAAACCAAAATAATCTTAAAAGTCTTGAGCTGCATGCTTCGAAGTCACAATTTTTTATGGTCTCGAACAAGCACAAGTTCAGTAGCACAGAACCTAACACGGGGATTTCCTAATTTTTTTTGAATGACTAATGAGTCAACAGCGGAGATTCATAAAAAATAATGGAAATGTTGAAAAATTATATCCAGTAGGGTTTTATCCGCACAAAAGCTCAAAAATACCATGTTATGTAAGGTTTCTCTAACCAATTTAGAGTGAAACCGTGTTATATAAGTACAGTGTAGTGTGAGGATTGCTGCAATTTAACAATCGTGTTAGAGCGAAACTGTGTTATACGAGGGCTGCCTGTACATGTAAAAATTATTTCTTGCATCTAGAACCTTTGTTACTCTGTTAAATATCCAATCAGATTGGTCAGACAAGATCTCCCTTTACCAAATCTGTGCTGTGACTGCAGCATAGGTGCATTCTTGTTTAGATGATCCTGCATTACTTCTTTAACCAGAGCCTCCATTATTTTTCCTGGAACAGAAGTTAAGATAAGATAACAGGTCTGTAATTCCTCACGTTACCCTTTGATTCCCCTCTTTGAATTGGGAATACATTTGCATATCTCCAGCCCACAATGACCTCTCCTGAATCGAAAGGTGTTATAACTATAGCTAAGGGTTTGCTTTCCTCCTTTTCTGCCTCCATTAATATTACTGGATAGATCCTATCCATCCCAGCCTTCTTTTTTTATATTAAAGATGACAGCAAAAGAGGTAATAAAACCTTAATTAATAAAAGCATATTTGGATTCAGGGGCAGGGCTGGCCACAAACATGTTCAACCGGTTCTGTCAAACAGGGCACCACACTCAAATGGTCTAAATAACAATATCATCCACATCTTTTCTTCATTTCTATCAATGGGATTACTGTCAATGTCTAGTTACCCATTATCGTCACTCCAAGAGCATTTACGCAAGTCAACTTGAAAATTGCTAGAAGTAGAGTTCTCGTTCTCAATATGTATATTTTGTTTCATATCAAGCATAGGACATTATTTAAAAATGCAATTTTTATTTACGTTATACTCACTTTCAATAATATCTGTATTGTTTTTAACTTCTGGAGGTAAGGAAATAACAAACAGAGCCCTCACAAGTAATTTCTGAACAGGGCCCAATTCACAAATAGGGATCAAAAGAAGACATGAGTAATTACAGACTGATTTCTGTTAAACGGAAAATAAGTCACTGATTAAAGAAGTAATGCAGGACCAGGTAGACAAAAATGCAATTATACTGCAGTATACTACTTTTTTCTGAAATCAAAGTATATGAAAAAGTTTATTTTTTGCATCCAGTTCCTTTGTTACTATGTTATAGTACCCAATCAGTTTGGTCAGACAAGACAAGACTGCCCCTTAATGGCAATGCTGCTATGGATAAAGGGATGGTTGAGTGGCAGAAGACACAGTGGTTATTAATTGTTATTGCTCATCTTGGGCTAATATTATCAGCAGAATCATACAGGGTTCAGTCCTGGGCTCATTGTAGTTTTCTATAATTGTGATTGTGCTAAAGGATTACATCCTTTAGCACAATCACATATGCAGATTTAATTATTTTATTTTAATCATTTCCTTTGAAAAAATAGTTAATTATTCAGATGAATCTGTATTAGGAAAACCACAACACGATACACCACAAAATTAAACAAGCCAGATCCAGTGGTGATCTATTAATAAAGTACTGAACCAGCTTGCACTGCTAAAATGCAAAATTACTGTACCTTTTTTCATTATTCAGATAGCATAAATTTAAACAGCAGATGTGTATTAATCTCTCTTTAGACAAAGATAATTCGACTGTTGGACTACGCTGTGACCTAGTCTGATGAACGTGGGGCATACTTGTCTAAATATCATACAGGGCAAATACTTATTAAAAAAAAAAACAAAAAAAAACGGTGAAATGAAACAAGTGAAAGTAACGCGAGTTACGTTTTATGCCCTAATTTTTATTATTCTTTTTGTGGCTGATGCTGAAACAAAACAAAAAATCAGGGTTTTTTTTTTTGCCAATGATAATAAAGTTCAAACTCCTGTTAAATCTTTTACACTTCCCCAATCATATTAAAAATAATAATAAATGAATAAAAAATATATAAATTACTTCTGAACTTTTCATTGTTGCCTGGTTAAAGCTCAGTGAATCTCATTAACAATCAACGCTCCAAACAAGATAAACGCCAACTGCACCTTTGAAAAAAAGGTATTCTCTAATGGAAATCTGTAGGTCCATTATGCTAATGGTTCGTTGTTAACACTAATACCTCAGCTCACCAAGAAAAGAAAAAAAGAAAATAAATAAAAAAGCGATATTCGCTATATTCATAAACACTCTTATTTGACGTGAAACATGATATTCTATTTATGAAAATATTCGATCGGTCCTATTAAGATCAATTACTACTTCAAGAAAACTTAATATTGATGGCTCATAAATAACTTGCACAAAACATGAAAAAATCCATTGTTTTTACATAAATTATATAAGTTAAACGATTATACAATTAGTGGCGATCACAAACCTCTTCTCTTCTCTTTAACCATCTACCACACGGACTTTCTTCAAGAACCTCAGATTCATCTTCAGAATCATCACCACTCTCTCTTTTGGCTTTTGAATCCTGTTCGTTGTTCCCTTTAACGTTACTACTTGCCATATTTCGCACTTAAATGCTGAAACAAAATGCAACTCGTGTTATAAATATAATTTCCAGTTAAAAAATTCAACAACTATCTCACATAAAAAACGTTCCATCACCCACTCAAAACGCCATCATTCGCGTTCATCACGGACCGTGAGGCTGAGGAGTATGGGTAATACGTACGTGCGCGTCTGAATGGAAGAATTTCAAGCGACCTCTATAGCACGAAAATTATTGGTTTAAAATTACCTAAATGATTTTATGGGATCTTATGGTACTGTATTTTTATGGTATTTTACTGTATCCCCTTCTTAGAGTGAATAACAACTTATTAACCTATCCCAGAGTGATTAATAACTTCGCGATGCAGATGACACTCTACTTTGTACAACTCGTATGCAGGACTTACAGATACGCCTCAATCGTGTGAGTGAAGAGAGAAAGAAAGGGCCTTGGGATTAATAACAACAAGAATAAGCTCATGGTCCTTAATGGGGCAATGCCAACATCTCCGCTCTGATAAACAGAAGGCTGATACAGAGTTGACAAAATCAAATATCTAGGCTGTTGGATCAATGAAAAAACCGAACAGGATATAAAAATAAATGCACGGATTGAAATGGCCAGGCAGTGTTTTCTTAAAATAAGACCTGCATTGTGCAAGGGAAACATGGATCTCCACCGTAAAATTCGGATGATGAGATGTTACTTTTGGTCAGTTTTGTTGTTTGATGCCGAAACATGGACACTGAAAACTAACACCTCGAAAAAACTAGAAACATTTGAAATGTGGACATACAGAAAAATGTCAAAGATACCATGGACAGCCATAGTGACCAATGAGAGTATCCTGCAGAGAATTGGAAAAACCGCTAATTGCTGAAGGACGTAAAGAAAAGAAAACCAGCGTAGTATTAGCAGAGGCATGTGCTGCAAAAGAGCAAGTGTATGAGCTTCTGCAGCATCAGCCAAAAAAAATAATAAAATAATAATAATAATAATAATAATAATAATAATAATAATAATAATAATAATAAAATAAAAAACTTACACAACAATTCCCTCCAAATGTTTGTCCAGTTCCTCCTTAAATTTATTTAACCTATCAACTTTGTTCCAAGGTTCTTTCTGTTATAGTGTACTTGCTGGACAACCTTCATCACCTGGTGAGTAAGGTAATCGACTTCTATAATAATTCGACGTTCAATGTGTACAATGAGGTTTCCGGGCAAGTTCAATCACTAATATTAATGTTCCAGAAAAGACCTGTGTTTTACATGATCAACTAGTGATTTATTTTAGGACAGAATCTCGTGTTCTCAAGAACTATTCTGAGACGTGGAGAATCGACCCGCAACAACAAGATCGCGTTGTGATTTTCCCTCTAGGTTCTTTCCAGATGGTTGGACTCCAGAGCGCCGCATATGATGGTTCTTTCTCTATGATTTGTGCAATGGACAGTGTGTAGCAAGAGAATGGTCATGAGGCAAGTGTGAACAAACCAAACATGGTGTATTAAACATAAACAGATTACACAAATGGTTAAAAGAAGATAATAGTTATGTCTTTAATATGATAACATCAATTTCTATTCCTTTACAATTATACACATCTACAAATCTGTCTGTGTTCTTCTTGTAACCTTGGGAGGACAGCTACTCGTACTCGGGTGAAACGATAGATATCTCGCTGTCTGAGTATTCAATTATCAGTGTAAAATTAACTGGTGAGTTTGACAACGTCTCACTGTATTGTGTAAAGCAATGAGTTACATTGGTAATACATTTTAGGGTCTAAGTCAATAAATAGGCATTTAACAAAGTGCATATCTCGGAGGAGCGATGCATGAGGGTGAAAAAGAATACAGGAAGGGGGGTTTATTGGTGGCCAATTTCATTAGGGTTCTAATCTAAACAAGGATGGACTTACCAGAAAATTCCTGGTTAACCACGGGGATCAAGGAGTCAGCAGAGCAACCCGTCTGATACTATTTTCCCACGATCTTGTCTTGATCTTCACTTGTCTTGTTATGGCGACACGACTTCTTCAAAACCTCAACTCCCGCTTCTCTCTCAACCACCGCGACCTGAGATTTTCCTTGCCACCCACAACCACAACTCAGGCAACAACAACAACTTTTCCTTCTTCCCCCTTCATATATATATGTCTCCCTTTTTAGTTTCCCCAGACTTGTATTGATTTACAGGTCAATTTTACAGAGAGAAGAAAACACAGGGACTGTCATCTAGGGGACTTGACACAGCCAAAGATAGAATTTATGAGGAGGTACGTCAATGGCCCTCGCAGGTAGCACGGCATGTATAATCACCATCTTCCTTACATTAGGTAAAAAATGGCTCAGTTTGAATCCGGTAAATAACGTGAAGAATTTATATAAGCTTTTTTTTTCAAGGTTGCTGATTTATGTGGCCTCAGAGTTGTATGGTTTATCCCACAGAAACTCTTGATTTTGGTCCCGCAAACAGACAACTCGACCATAGAATGCAAGCAATTTACACATATGATATTCTGACGCTATATATTCATAATTGCTTGGAAATGAACACATACCCACTCGCTGTACTCTACTCTTTTTCTTCAATGACCACTGTTTTGCACAAAAAAAAGCTAAAAATATTTTGTTAAATAAAAAATATATCTGCAAATTATATATCTCTTTTTCTTTCTTATTATTCTATTTTTTCTTATTCTTATATGGACCTTCATTCTTTTTCCTATGATGAAAGCCGAAAAAGATTGCGGCAGTCAGACCTCGCTCTCTAGACCTCTCACACAGCCATACACCAAAACCATATCTGAAGAAATCACATAATTTTTTTGCTTTATGTTATTGTAATTAATCTGTTCGGGTAGCATAGGGGTATCGTCACCGTGCTCTCCACACCGGGTGGAAAAGCCAGGGATACGAATACAGTCAATGACGCGAGGAACTTTAATGGGCTTTTTTCACACCGTGGCTGAGTTAGTTGGTCTCAGCAGTAGATAGAAAGCTTCTACCCCAGTAACTGGAGTTTTTCGTCGAGCAAACAGACAAACAAACTTAGAACACACGCAATTAACAGACATAAGACAAAGCACGGCAGATGAATTTAATTATTCGGGTAGCCGAAATATAATAGATTAGTTTTTTTTAGTTTTTATGTCATATTCAGTTATAATTTATAACACAATGCAATCTTCAGTCAAGACATTATGATCACCAACTAACAGTAGAAATAAAAAAAAAAAAAAAAACTATTATATTAGGGTCACCTGGAAAGTAACTTTCAACTACCCATGTTCATTGTGTCTGTGAATTACGTGTGTTGTCTGATCGGTTTGCCTGCTTTTCTGGCGAAAAACCACAGTTTTTCTGGGAAACAACATGCTCTATACGCCTGAGACCAACTAACTCAACAGCCAGGGAGTGAGTCAAAAAAGTTCACAAAAATTCGTCGCTTCCTCGATGGGATTTGAAACCGAAACTTTTTCATCCGGTGTGGAGAGGACGGTGACGATACCACTGTGCTACTGGTGCAGATCCTAATAGTAGGTATGATCACTTCTTTCCGTCAGTTACCACCGCTACACATGGACTCTCTAAGGCTCCTGATCGCTCCAGGAAGTACTTTGTACCATGTCGCTAGGGCTGGATACTGTAGGTCGGCGATAATTCGTGATAAGGGATCCAAATCTCCGATACGGCAATGCACGTAATCCAGAAATGTACTATAGATTCCGTATCCGGCGAGGACTGCGGCCCTAAGTTTGGGTAGCTGTGGGTACGGGATTTACTGGCGCCCATTGGTATAGAACAACCTCCGGTGGATGCAAGACTTCGCTCTCTTCAGGGCAGAGTGTAGAGTGTGTTTAGTGTCAAACGGCGCCAGGGGTTCCCCCCATCTTCGCATAGTATACATTGTGGGTGTGGAACAGAACACTGTCAATGCCAGAGGTTTAAAAGTGTATGAGTTTTGTATATGGGTTGTGCCATGTACCGTTGTTCTTCTGGTCATTTAGCCGCTGGGCCCCTAATTTGGTTCCAACGTTGTCCACACTATGCCCCATGGAGGCAGACCAGGTACACAAGTATTATAGTTATTTACTCTGGCAGGTCCTGCCACCTAATTTCCTGAGATTTCAGTGGCTAGGACCTAAAAAAAAAAAAAAAAAAGAAAAAAAAAACGCTACACATAGGGGTCAGCCAAAAGGATTACTGATCATGCAACTGATGTTTTTATTATGTTTTTGGGTGTAGGGTTCTGGCAATTTAGAGATGGTTCAGACGCTGGTTATAAGTTAGAGAAGGGGGAGGGGAGACTGAAGGCTGGCTGGGGGAAAAGACAGAGATAAGGGGTCAGTGGAGCAGGCCCATGCCCCACCAGAGAGAAAAGAGATGGCGAGGGAGCATGCGACCAGGGTGGCGCATGCTCCCCCTGCCTGGATGGCGGAGAAAAAGAACCACGCAAGGGAGCATGGCAAAGAAAGCTTAATGGCAGCAGCTGTGCTTTGGAGTGTCATAGCTGGGACAAAGGTCCCGTCCCATCTTGTCTTCTTTTTCAGAGTCTGGCAAGGCTGTCACACTTCGGACTGTACGTAATGTGTCCCGCCCGATGTATAAAGTGTAACGTGTTCATTGTCTAACGGCCCAAGGGGTTTCCCCCATCTCCGTGCTGTGTACTCTGTTTGTGAAACACAGAACACTGTGAAGGCCAGAGATTTTAAAAAGTGTAAGGTACATGTTTATGTTGTGTAGTGTCATGTTGTGTTGTTCCTCTGACCTTTTAGCCCCTAGTGGGACCCCCCCGTTGCCCACACTTAACCCCGAGGAGGCAGGTCAGGCATAGAGGGATTGCATTAGAAGTAATTACTCTGGCAGGCCCTGCCACCTAATTTCCTAAGATTTCAGTGGCAAGGGCCTAAAAAAAAAAATAAAAAATAAATAAAAATAAATAAATAAATAAAAAAATCAATCAATAAATAAAAAAATAATAATAAATAAATAAATAAAAATAAATAAATAAATAAATCAATAAATAAATAAAAAAATAATAAATAAATAAATAAATGAAAAATAAATAAATAAATAAATCAATAAATAAATAAAAAAATAATAAATAAATAAATAAATGAAAAATAAAAAATAATAAATAAAAATAAAAATAAATAATTATAATAAAATAAAAAATAAAAAATAATAAATAAATAAAAATAAAAAAAATAATTATAATAAAATAAAAAATAAAATAGAATAAAATGCATATTTAGTTAGAGTAGGGGTGAAGACTGAGGAAGGGGGGACAGATAGAAATATGGGGATGATAGGGAAGGCAACCCCAGAAAGGTCAGTGGGGACTGGCCCCACCAGGAGAAAAAAAGGGGGTAGTAGGGAGGGAGAGGAGACAAAAACCCGTCTCCTCCCTCTCCCTACCAGGGGAGGGGGTATTAAAGTGAACCAAGTTAGGGTACGTGGTTCGGAATGCTAGTTGGCCAAGAAAAGAAGTTGACATCTAATAGCATGCCGGTAGCGTTGTCAGTCTTTATCTAGGAGATTGTCTTATTGGTCACATCCATGAGAGACAAGTCCAGAAGCATAAGAACCTTTTGTCTTTCTTAGATTGTCTTAATTTGTGGGTTGTCTCTATTCAAAGGTAGTTATTTGGTAGTTAACTTTGGTGGGTGACATTTTGGAGAATGTATAGTAGTTCACACCAATGATGGTAATGCTGGTCAAGTTTAGCTGCCTGGTTCCAGTACCATAGGGTTCCTGGGTTCATTTAGTAGAGGGTTATCATGTTGCTGCAATTAGTTGTCTTCTCCTCAAGAAAAGCTGCTGTGCATAGTTGGTGAGAGCTTGATACTCTTCCTTAGTATCCAGTAAGTGGTTTTCTTTGCCTTTTGGTATATAAGTCAGCTTTGTGATAAGCTGGTGAGAGCTTGATACTCTTCCTTAGTATCCAGTAAGTGGTTTTCTTTGCCTTTTGGTATATAAGTCAGCTTTGTGATAAGCTGGCAGCGGAGGTCATCGTAGAGGGGGCACTCGTGCATGAGGTGATCCCAGTCCTCAATTCCTCCACAGGCGCATGTTTGGTCCTCTTCTAGGCCAAAGGTTGTTAGTTTTGCCTTTATTGAACCATGGCCAGTAAGCAAATACGTGGCATACAGGCCTGGAGAAAACCATAATGGGGATTTTGGATAAATTCTGCTAACATCTGGGATGAATCTCCTAGTGATTTCCCCCTTGGTTGAATTTGTCCAGCGGTCCTGCCACACCCACTGCATGTGTGCTTGAAGTCTCCTCTCCTCAAATTTTTGGTTGTTGGTAAGATTCAGCTCGAATCCCAAGCAGGTCTGAGACACGCCCTTAGAGAGATGATCCAACATTCCATTTCTCACCACCTCCAGGTCGAGGGGGAGGGCCCCCACCAGGACCTGGAGGGCGTGAGTACTCACAGTGCAGCAGGCACAAGAGATGGAGAGCAGGACCGTGCGTTGAGTGGAATCCAGGATTCGTCTGTTTACTGCAGTCGTAGCCTTGCCAAACCAAATTCCGGCTGCATACATAATCACAGGGATGAAGATAGCCTTGTAATACAACGAGAGGGTTCGCTTGCTGAGACTCCAGTCCCGAGGGATATCCTAGCAACGATGGCAGTATAGTTTTTCACTTTGGTTCTGATGTATTTGAGATGAGCTTGGAAGGAGAGTTTTCTATCTAGTACTATGCCAAGATATTTCAGTTGCTCTGACAACTTTATGGTCTTGTTTCGAATTTTAATCTGTGGTGGTCTTGTAATACAGAACGTTCCTTTAAGAAGCAGAGAGTCTGTTTTTTTTTTTATGGGGATATGGTCAAGCAGTGTGTTTTTGCCCAGTCCTGGAGGATTTGGAGTGCATGGTTTGCCATGGTCTCAAGCTGGGCCCTGGAATTTGCAGTCACCATCAGGATGAGGTCATCAGCAAAGGCTTGTGAAGGAACCTCCCCGAGGTCAAGGCATAGAAATTCGTCCATCACCATGTTCCATAAGGTCGGCCCCAGGACCGAGCCCTGGGGGCAGCCACGGTGTATCCGTCTTGTGAGTTTCTGATAAGGTGCATTTACTGTGATTACCCTATTTGAGAGGTAGCTTTTCATGATATTGAACAAATTGTCCAGTACATTTGCTTGCCTGAGTCTGCAGAGGAAGCTCGGCCACCAAAGGGTGTCGAACGCTCCCGCGAAATCAATTGTAATCATCAGGAAGTATTTTCTGTCTGCTTGGCGGGCCTCAGTGAGTAGTGCCTGTAGAGCATCAACTGTGGAACGCCCTGGTCTGAAACCATATTGGTTTGGAGATATTAGGTTTGCTTTCTCATAGTTGCTTTGGATCTGTACATGGAGGAGACGCTCTAGGAGCTTGCTGCATACGGAAGGGCTATGGGCCTGTACGAACTTGGTAGATGTGGTGGTTTTGTCGGATTTTTAAGGATAAGTTTCATATTTGCAACTTTCCAGTCATCAGGGAAGGTGCTAGTGTGTAGGCAGAGATTGAATAGGTGCAGCAATAGCTCCGGGGAAAGCACCACCTTCTTCACAATCTCAGGCTCGAACAAGTCAGGCCCTGGACATTTTTCCCTTTGATAAGAGCTGCTGCGGCTAGGAGTTCTTCCTGTGTGAACTGCGGTTCATCTTGTCCAGTCCAATAGGTTTCATTTTCTCTGCAGATCTCATGCTGCTCAGTTGTTGTTGGATTAATGTTTGGAGGAAAAACGTTGTTTAAGATGTTTGAGACTGAGTCCCTCCAGGTGGTAGTTAGGTTTCCCTGCGGGGTTTCTGTAGCGGTGTTAACTTCCCCCCTGGGGAGTTTGTTTGTGGTGATTTTGTACACCCCCCCCCAGGGGTCAGAATTTCCCGTGTAAGAGACAAGTTGCTCCCAGGATTGCTGCCTTTGATTTCTTTATTCTTTCCGTATACACGTTTCTTGCTGTTCGATATACTTGTTTAAGTTCTTCGACCTCCACATCAGGCCTAGATCTTCTCGCCCTTTGGAACGCTTTTCGTTTGGCTTGTACCTCCTTTCTCATCCTTCGAAGCTCCTCATTCCACCAGGGCACCGCTCCCGGAGAAGGTTTTTTCCTTTTAATTGTGGCATTGCAGACTTGTGTTAATAGGGTGGTAATCTCTTTTTGAAGAAGGTTTGGATTTTGAGTTTGCCTGAGTTTCTGCTGCTGTTTTCCCACCATTCCCAGCAGGGCACCCCTGAACGTGTCCCAGTTTGTTTTTCCTATTGCATATCTATGTTGCATTACTCTGGAAATTGGGTTGTCTATTACAGTTTTTTGTGATCCTGAATGTAATGGCTCGGTGGTCCGAGGTCGTCCAATCATCTTGGACCTTCCAGTCGGAGATATAGCTGGCTGTGTTTCTTGTAGCAAGAGAAATGTCAATGGTGGCTTCCCAAAGGGTGCTGCTGAAAGTGGGGAGGTTGTTTGGCTGATTGAGGATTCCGAAAGGGGAGTTACCCAGGTAGTTCTCCAGTCTTTGGCCGTTTGTTGCTCCTCGACGGTCTGGTGTTGTGCTGTACCACTCGGGAGACCTGCAGTTTACATCTGCCCCAACGATAATTCTCCCTCCAGGGAGAGTATTTAGTACACTTTGAAGGTATCTTATAGCCCTGATAATATCTTCTCCTGGACGGCAGTATAATGTAACGACGTAAAAGTTTCCAAGCGCTGTAATAATGTGACCACATACGGCCCAGGCTGTGCAAAGTTGTGTTATCTTTGTGGCTGTGATGTCAGGGTTTCTTACAGCTATTGCTGCCCAGGGGGTTTCCCCTTCCAACCTGGATGACTTTGTAGGTCAAGGGATAGCCTCTGACCTGGTTCTTATGGGTGTACGGCTCTTGCAGGATAATTACATCCGTGTTGTCCTCTTCTGCCCGAATCCTGATTTGGCCGACCACAGTCCGGGTCCGCTGCGCGTTAATTTGCATTATTTTTACCTCTTCGAAGTTAAATTTTTTAAGGTGTCTCCCCATAATCGATCCGTTGTTGGTGCTGACCCTTGGCTTTTATATATGTTGGACATATTCTGTCTCTGATGGAATGTGCTGAGTCGATTTTGAAACTTTTACAGTTCACACAAATAGGATCTTTGCTTTTGTTAGGACAGCTGCTAAATTCGTGGCCTTTTTCAGCACAATGTCCGCACGTTGGCACAGTCTGGATACAAGTGTGTGAGATGTGGCCGAACCTACAACACTTGAAGCATTTAGGCACAGCCACATGTTCGCGAAAGCGGTGGCTGCCCCAGTTTATGTAGACCCTTGCTTGATTGTGAAGGACCTTCCAGGCGATTGGGTCGATTTGAACAATCCAGTTTTTGCCTCCTCCTCCTTTGACTTTTTTGAGTATTTAGGTGTGATTAAGGCATCTGCCTCTTAGTCTGGGAAGTACTCCTGCAAGTTCCTACAGTATAGTTCCTCAGTGAGTTGCTGCGGGGTCAGGTTGTCACTGAGGTCAAAAATGATGATAGTGGGCCCCAACTTTTTTGGCGCCTCTGCCTTTAGATCCATTGTCATTATTTTTGCATTGGTCATAATTTTGTTAACTTCTTTTTTAGTTTCCGTTTCGATCACTATGCCTGTATTTCTAGTTTTTCTTATTGCTTTTATTTTCGTAGTTTTGAGATCATCTTTCAACTCTGTCATTATTTTGGTCTTGATTTGTTCACTTGTATGTGATTCTTTGGAGTTAATGGGTCTGATAACGACCAGATTCTGTGGTTTTATCAGGGTTCTCTTTCTTATATGCTGGGGGTTTTGTTGACTGGTCTGTGGCGAATGTCCTTGGATGGAGGCACCCAGTTTAGAGGTTGGAAGGTTCTTAAGTACCGCACAGGCATAAGAGGGCACTGTAGATGATTCAGGTTCTGTGGTTAGGCCCAGTTCCCGCTCGGGTGAAGACTGCGGAAGCTTAGCGCAGATGTCTAAGGCCTTTTCCAGTATTGTAGACCTTGTCTTGATTTCTTCGTTGACAGCTTTTAGCTTCTCATTCTCGATTAGAAGAGAGCTGTTGTGATTGTTTCTAGGCTTGTCCAAAGCTCCTGGACATAGTTTCCAGTGGCTTTGGTGAATCTTATGGAGTCTTGGTTGAGGAGTGCCACCAAGTTCCTGTGCAAGACTGAGATGATCTGATGGAAGGAGGTGGTGTCTCCTTCATTAAAGAGGCCAGCCAGAACAGGTGGTGCAGGAATGGTAAGCATACTGGATGGTGGGATGAGACCACTTGGTCCAGAGCAGACGGTAGTTGTGTAGCCAAGAAATCTGCTGGGGCAGTTTGAAGTGGCAGAGCTGATGGAGTTTGGTGAGCACCTGAGGAGTTTTGCGTCTCAGAAGCAGCAGCTACAGGAGTGTTTGGAGCTGCAGGTAAGGCTGCGGTTGAGGTGGAGTTTGCCATCGATTCGAGGATGGAGGCGGCTATTGGTGTAGAAATTCTTTGGTCCAAGGTGGAAGCTGATTAATTATGGTCTATGAAAGGTGATATACAAATATTATTCATCTGTGCAGGAAGTGGAGAGCAAGAGGAGCGCAGAGGACAAGCTCTGGACCTTCCCTTGGAATTCTTTCTCTTGGAGGAGGATTTGCCAGATACTCTAAGAAGCAGTGAATTAGAAGTCTCCGATTCGTCTCTCTCAGACGTGCTAACCTCATCCTGTGAAATTTCAGTATTTTCATTATTTTCAACCATGTTGCTCTGCTGGGATGAAATATTTAAGTTCAGGGGTGAATGGTTCTACTGAATTTTAGTCAAAAATCCAGAAATGGCTAGTGAAGAATTTAAATAATTAACTGAAAAGAAGAGATTCCACCTCTTGTCGGCAGGGGGCGCTGAAAGAGATTGGTAAAATTTGCATATTGTATTCTTGGGCGACAGAGGATTGTGACGTCAGCCGAGGATCAGTAGTCACATGTATCAATGCATAATAAAAGAGAGTCCCCTTCAAAAACTATGTAAATAGTATGTTCCAAAATGAATAACCACATATTAATTAACTAAATAGACAATTAGTATTAATTACTACTGACATCATAATTAATAAATAAATGTTCCTAATTAAAAGTTCTAACTTAAGTTCCTGGCTTCAGGAGAAACAATAGCCGCTCGCCCTGGAGGTCTCGTGATTTGTTATTTCAAACAAAGTGGCCGAAGAAGAAAGGATGAAATTATTCGCGCCAAAACAATATATTCCTCAAACCACAGCAATCAACACAATTTCACTAAAATCAGTATCAGCTGATATGAAATTAATTAGGGTATCCATAACTCTCTAAAAGATAAATGGTCTAAAACTATGGCAAAGAATGATAGTTAAAAACAACGGCTGGACCTATAGGGCGTAGCCATTATGAACGAGCCGTGAACCGTGAATGAACGATAAGGGTGAAGATTTAAAGTCGTTCATAACTGGAGAACGCCTTAGAAGTTATGCATAAAATAAACATCAGTCGACTCACCGAACCAAATAGATCCACTTCGACTTGAATTTAATCCAAAATGATAAATTGGCACCACTTTAAAAAACACACTTTGAAGAGCACTAATTAACACAACCCGCATCGAACAAGACAGTACGATGGAACAGCACCCGATGTATACTTGTCACTACGAGTTCGAAGCTTTCAGGTCTGGTCGTCAACTGTGTGGTTATCACTAGACTGTGTCACTAGTACGGGTCTCACCGCGGATTTGTCCCTTTTGTTAAGTCAAAATTAGAGATGTATGTTCACTGCAGTCTGAGTTGGGTGCAGTTTCAGGGCTTCTGTCCATTTGATCACTGGGTGAGCAGAGTTGCATAATATCAAAATTTGTAAAGAGTCTAAATTATAGAAGGTCCAAAACAGTGTTGTCATTCATGGAACAGAGGTCCCATCCCATTAACGATGGTAGTCGTTGACAGTCCAGCTGGAATTTGGGCAAGACGAGTTAATCAGGTGTACGTTCCTTCCAGCGGTAGGGATCCTCTTCTTGCGGAGAGCTTCTGGCAGTATTGCGAAAAGGCCTTGTACTCTTTGTCGCTGTCCAACAAGTAATGCTCCTGAAGTTTTGGATTGAAGTTAATTCTGGTAATCAGAATGCAGCGAAGGTCCTCATACAAAGGGCAGTCATACATTAGGTGAGAACACCTCTCCAGATCTCCACAATGGCACTGGAAATTATCAAAAGTTCCTAGACTTGAGAGTTTGGCTCTGATGGATCCGTGATCTGTTAGCATGAAAGTTGTGTACAGGCCGGGAGAGAACCATGGAGGAGACTTGAGATATACCTTGTTAATATGTGGAATAAATTTCTTAGTGGTATCTCCTTTAGTAGAGTCAGTCCATCTATCTTGCCATATCTGCTGTAAATGGAGGCTAAGGCACTTCTTTTCAGCAATTAAGTTATTAGTGGGATCAATGGTAAAGTGTGTAAAGTGTAAAGTGTGTTTGGGGTCAAACGGCACCAGGGGTTTCCCCCATCTCTGCCTGTGGGATCAATGGTATGGTCTATGAACGTTACCAATGTGCCTTTTGATAGTTGGTAGAGGAGCCCGCAACGCTCCTCTACCAACTATCACCTCCAGGTGCAAAGGAAAGGCGCCTGCCAAAACCTGAAGGGCATGGGTGCTGACAGTACGGCAGGCCCTGGTAATGGTGAGGAGGATAAATCTTTGAATAGTTTTGAGCTTCTTTCTGTTTACTGCTATTTCTGCTCTCGGATACCATGTCCCTGCAGCGTATGAAATCGCCGGCAGAAATAGTACTTTGTAGAACAGCGAGAGAGTGCAGCGGTTGAGGCCCCAGTCCCGATGGCGACCAAGGCGATATAGTTCTTTAACTTTGTCTGCAGGTGTTTCCAATGTGGGAGGAATGTAAGTCCTCAGTCCAGGATTATTCCTAGATATTTCAATTCAGTAGTGAGACATATTGTGGTCTCGTTTATCTTGATTTGTGGACGTCTTCTGAGGGACCCTTTCAGTAAGATGAAATTAGTCTTCATTGAAGAGATTTGAAGATTATGATCCCTTGCCCAGTTTTGTAATATCAAGGGAGCCTGATTTGCAATTTTCTAGCTGCACTCTGCAGTCTGTAGACACGGCCAGGATCAGATTATCTGCATAGGCCTGGGAGATAATGTCATTCACGTTAGTGTTGAGGAAGTCATCAAGTACAACATTCAAAAAGAGCGACCCCAGCACCGAGCGCTGGGGCCAACCCCTGTAAACCTGGCGTTTGACTCTGCAGTATGGTGCATTTACAATTATTTCTCTGGCTGTGAGGTAGCTTCTTACGGTGTTATATAGGTTTCCGGGAAGACAGGCACGTCTTAGTCGGCTGAGAACGCTCGGCCACCAGAGTGAGTCGAACGCCCCAGCAAAGTCTATGGCAATAATCATGAAATATTTTCTATTGAAGTTTGAAGCAGTTCTAAGGATATCCTGGAGTGCGTCAACTGTAGATCATCCTTGTTTGAAACCATATAGGCTTGAAGAGGATAAATTTGCTGCATTATAATGTACTGTAATTCAAAAAGCTTGCTTGGCACAGGGCAATCGGTCTATAAGAAGATGGGATTTCTGGAGGCTTGGTTGGTTTTTCTGAATCAGTTGTATGTTAGCTATGTTCCAATCGGATGGGGAGACTCCTGTCTGCAGGCAGTGATTGAATGGGTCGAAGATGAGGTATGGGGAATGCTCCATAGTCTTCCTTATAATCTCTGGTTCAAGTAGGTCCGATCCTGGACATTTATTGTCGCGGAGTCTATCAGTTGCGGGGTGCAGCTCCTCAATAGTGAAGGGCGTCCCTTGATGTTCTCGACTGTATACACTATTGTACTGGCAGAGTTGTTGACTTTGTACTAGGATCCATTGCTGGTTGGATAATTGTATCCAATATGTTATTGATGGATCTGTCCCATGAGGTTGTTATGTTACATTGAGGGGTTATTGTTGCTGTCATTACCTCCCCTCTTGGGAGTTTGTTGGTTGTGATTTTATAGACTACACCCCAGAGACCGATATTTCCGGTTGCGGAAACTAGTTATTCCCATGATGTTTGCTTGCGTTTCCTGATAGTAGCTTGTATATATTTCTAGTCTCTCTGTATTGCTCGCGGAGAACCTCTGCAGCTGGCCAGGACCGTCGCGGTCGTTGGAAGGCTCTTCTTCTGAAGTTGACCTTCCGCCGGAGGCGCTACAGTTCTGGGCACCACCACGGGACAGCACCAGGAATGGGTTTCCTCCTAGGAATGCCGCAGTTGCAAGCTTCTGTAATTATATTTGTGACTTTTCTCTGGTAGGCATCAGGATCAGTGAGATGGTAGCTCATTTGCTGCTGCTGGGCTAGGGAGCGCAGCTTCTCCGCGAAAATGCCCCATTTTCCTCTGGAGATGGCATACCTTTCAGGGGTGAATCTTGGAATTGGGATTCTATCCAACTCCAAGGTCTGAGGTGGTCCAGGAATCCTGGAAGGCCCAACCCACGATGAAGTGTGATATATTTCTCGTAGCCAAGGTGACATCAATTGTGGATACCCAGAGGGTATTATAAAAGGTGGGAAGGTTGTTCAGCCTGTCTGTTTCTACAGCTATGCCTGTCAGCAGTAGTGATGAACGAAACAGGCGACCTGCAGTTGACGTCAGCACCGATGATGATCTTCTCATTTGGGAGAGTTAGCATTAGCATTAGCATTAGCATTAGCATTAGTAGAGGCATTTGATGCAAGAAAGAAAGCTTATGCAGCATCAGCAAAAAAAAAAAAAAAAAAGTAACATAAATAAATAAAAATAACCACTTCCACTTCACCCCTCTGTTCGTTCGGAATACCTGTCCAGCTGAGCCTTAAACTTATTTAGGCTATCAACTTCCACGACAAGGGATGGAAGTCTGTTCCACCTACCAACTACCCGCTGGCTAAAGGCAAATTTCCGCACATCTATCCTACATCTGTCTTTCCTCAATTTGAATTATGCCCTCTCAGGTGATTATTCTGAGCAAGAGGAAGAATCCCATCAGCATTGAGCATGCTCAAACCATTCAAGGCTTTGTACACCTCTATCAGATCACCTCGCTGGTGCCTAGTTTCCAGACACTGTAATTCGCAAAATTTAAGCCTTTCTTCGTAAGAGCACCCCTTTGTCCCATTCACCAATCTTGTTGCCCTTCTCTGTACTCGTTCCAGCAGCTCTACATCCTTCTTGAAATGAGGCCTCCAGGCCTGTATACAGTACTCTAGGTGTGGCCTGACCATTGCCTTATACAAGGGAATAATCACCTCCTTATCCCTGCTAGAAAAATTCCTATATATCATTGACAATACACCATGAGCTACTCTTGCAGCCCGTCTGCACTGCTCAGAGAACTTCATATCTGCCTGCACAACCACCCCCAGGTCCCTTTCATTCTCTACCACTGTCAGTGTAGTACCACAGAGTTGATACGTTGCTCTGGGGTTGCTGTTTCCCATATGTAGTGCTTTACATTTGTCAATGTTAAACTTCATTTGCCACCTCGAAGCCCATCTGCTCAACCTTTCCAAATCCTGTTGCAGCAGCATAGTCTCAGTAGTGTCCTTGACAACCCGGCCAACCTTCGTATCGTCTGCAAACTTGGACATTAAGCTTGATATACCATCATCAATATCACTTATAAATACAGAAAACAATAAAGGACCCAATACTGAACCCTGAGGGACTCCACTAATAACATTAGTCCACGATGAGCAGTGTCCATTGATTACCACTCTCTGTCTTCTCCCCTCAACCACCCCTTTATCCCTAGCAGCAATTTGCCTCCAATGCCACACCGCTCCAATTTGTGCAGCAGTCTTCCATGTGCAACAGTATCAAAAGCCTTTCTAGGATCCAAGTATATAATATCAAAGTTATTCCCTGCATCCAGTTCTTTTGTGACTGCATCATAGTATCCAATCAAGTTGGTCAGGCAAGACTTCCCCTTAACAAAACCATGCTGTGTCCTAGCGATAACTGAAGTCTTGTCTAGATGATCCTACAGTGCTTCTTTAACCAGTGCCTCCATTAATTTTCCGGGAACAGAAGTTAAACTCACAGGTCTATAATTACTTGTGTCAGCCTTTGATCCCGCTTTGTGAATTGGAGTCACATTTGCACATCTCCAGTCCATGGGTACCTCCCCTGAGTCCAAGGAAGCTCTCATAATTATGGCTAAGGGTTTGCTTACTTCCTTTGCTGCCTCCTTTAATAGAACTGGATAGATCCCATCCACCCCTGGTGCCTTTCTTGTGTTTATCTTCAACTATTTCTCCTCCACTTTGCTCTCAGTTATTACAAGATTCTCTAGCTTACTGCTAGAGTTGAATACACCTCTGGCATTCCCCTCGCTGAATAACTCCTCATGTGTGAATGTCGATGCAAAATATTCATTTAGTTTGTTAGCTACCTGAGCAGCTAAGAGTTGTGAGGACGATCTTGAGATTCGTCGTGTATGCTCAAACCATTCAAGGCTTTGTACACCTCTATCAGATCACCTCGCTGGTGCCTAGTTTCCAGACACTGTAATTCGCAAAATTTAAGCCTTTCTTCGTAAGAGCACCCCTTTGTCCCATTCACCAATCTTGTTGCCCTTCTCTGTACTCGTTCCAGCAGCTCTACATCCTTCTTGAATATTGATGGTTCAACTGTTGATGATCCTGCTCAGGTAGCTAACAAACTAAATGAATATTTTGCATCGACATTCACACATGAGGAGTTATTCAGCAAGGGGAATGCCAGAGGTGTATTTAACTCTAGCAGTAAGCTACAGAATCTTGAAATAACTGGGAGTAAAGTGGAGGAGAAACTGTTGAAGATAAACACAAGAAAGGCACCCGGGGTGGATGGGATCTATCCAGTTATATTAAAGGAGGCAGCAAAGGAAGTAAGCAAACCCTTAGCCATAATTATGAGAGCTTCCTTGGACTCAGGGGAGGTACCCATAGACTGGAAATGTGCAAATGTGACCCCAATTCACAAAGGAGGATCAAAGGCTGACACAAGTAATTATAGACCTGTGAGCTTAACTTCTGTTCCAGGAAAATTAATGGAGGCACTGGTTAAAGAAGCACTGCAGGATCATTTAGACAAGACTTCAGTTATAGCTCAGACACAGCATGGTTTTGTTAAGGGGAAGTCTTGCCTGACCAACTTGATTGGATACTATGATGCAGTCACAAAAGAACTGGATGCAGGGAATAACTTTGATATTATATACTTGGATCTTAGAAAGGCTTTTCATACTGTTGCACATGGAAGACTGCTACACAAATTGGAGCAGTGTGACACTGGAGGCAAATTGCTGCTATGGATAAAGGGGTGGTTGAGGGGGAGAAGACAGAGAGTGGTAATCAATGGACACTGCTCATCGTGGACTAATGTTATTAGTGGAGTCCCTCAGGGCTCAGTGTTGGGTCCATTATTGTTTTCTGTATTTATAAATGATATTGATGATGGTATATCAAGCTTAATGTCCAAGTTTGCAGATGATACAAAGGTTGGCAGGGTTGTCAAGGACACTACTGACACTATGCTGCTGCAACAGGATCTGGAAAGGTTGAGCAGATGGGCTGAGAGGTGGCAAATGAAGTTTAACATTGACAAATGTAAAGTACTACACATGGGAAAAAGCAACCCCAGAGCAACGTATCAACTCTGTGGTACTATACTGACAGTGGTAGAGAATGAAAGGGACTTGGGGGTGGTTGTGCAGGCAGATATGAAGTTCTCTGAGCAGTGCAGACGGTCTGCAAGAGTAGCTCATGGAGTATTGTCAATGATATACAGGAATTTTTCCAGCAGGGATAAGGAGGTGATTATTCCATTGTATAAGGCGATGGTCAGGCCACACCTAGAGTACTGTATACAGGTCTGGAGGCCTCATTTCAAGAAGGATGTAGAGCTGCTGGAACGAGTACAGAGAAGGGCAACAAGATTAGTGAATGGAACAAATGGGTGCTCTTACGAAGAAAGGCTTAAGTTTTGCAAATTACAGTGTCTGGAGACTAGGCACCAGCGAGGTGATCTGATAGAGGTGTATAAAGCCTTGAATGGTTTAAGCATGCTCAATGCTGATGGGATTCTTCCTCTAGCTCAGAAAAATCACCTGAGAGGGCATAAATTCAAATTGAGGAAAGACAGATGTAGGATAGACGTGCGGAAATTTGCCTTTAGCCAGCGGGTGGTTGGTTGGTGGAACAGACTGCCATCCCTTGTGGTGGAGGTTGATAGCCTAAATAAGTTTAAGGCTCAGCTGGACAGGTATTTTGAACGAACAGAGGGGTGAAGTGGAAGTGGGGTTTTTTTTTTTTTTTTTGACTGATGCTGCATAAGCTTGCTTTCTTGCATCAAATGCCTCTACTAATGCTAATGCTAATGCTAATGTAAGTATATCAACCCCCGGTCTGCAGTATAATGAGACTATATAAAAATTTCCCAGGGAGCTGATGATGTGGGCACATGCCGCCCAGGCCGTGCATAAATGGGGGATTTTGGTGACAGTTATGTCAGGGTTCCTAGTTGCTATTGCAGCCCAGGGGGCATATTCATCAACTTGAATAATTTTATATGTGAGGGGTACTCCCTGACATATAAAATGAGGATATTATGATGTGGTTACAAAGGAACTGGATGCAAAAAATAATTTTGATATCATATATTTGGATTTCAGGAAAGCTTTTGACACTGTTTCACATGGAAGACTATTGTACAAATTGGAGCAGAATAGTATTAAGGATAAGTTGCTACAATGGATAAAAGGATGGTTGAGTGGGAGAAGACAGAGGGTGGTAATTAATGGGTGCTGCTCTTTGTGCACTAATGTTATTAGTGGAGTTACACAGGATTCGGTGTTAGGTCCTCAGTTGTTTCTTATATTTATCAATGATATTGATGAAGGTATATCTGGCTTAGTGTCGAAGTTTGTAGATGATACGAAGGTTGGCAGGGTTGATAATGACAGTAATGGCAGTGTGCTACTGCAACAGGATCTAGATAATTTGGGCAGACGGGCTAAGAAGTGGCAACTGAAGTTTAACCTTGACAAATGCAAAGTACTGCATATGAGTGGAAGTAACCCCAGAGAAACGTACCAACTGTGTAGTACTACACTTAAGGTGGTAGAAAATGAAAAAGTCCTGAGAGTAATTGTGCTGTCAGATGCGAAGTTTTCTGAGCAATGCAGACAGGCTGCCAAGGCAGGTCATGGGGTTTTGTCAATGATATATAAGAATTTTGCTATCAGGGAAAAGGAGGTGATTATCCCTCTGTATAAGGCAATGGTCAGGCCAAGCCTTGAGTACTGCGTACAGGTCTGGAGGCCTCATTTTAGGAAGGATGTAGATTTGCTTGAGCGTGTACAGAGAAGGGCGACAAGATTGGTGAGGGGATTGAAGGGATCCTCTTACCAAGAGTGGCTTAAGTTCTGCAAATTGCAGTGACTGGAGACTAGGCACCTGCGCGGTGGTCTGATTGAGGTGTATAAGGCGTTGAATGGTTTGAGCACGCTGAATTCTGATGGGATCCTTCCACTTGTTCAGATTACGAACCTAAGGGGGCATAATTTCAAATTAAGAAAACACAGTTGTAGAATAGATGTGCAAAAATTTGCGTTTAGCCAGCGGGTGGTTAATTGCTGGAACAAACTTCCATCTGTCGTTGTGGAAGTTGATAGGTTAAATAAATTTAAGGAGGAACTAGACAAGCATTTGGAGGGAATGGTGCGATTTTTTTTTTTGGCTGATGCTGCATAAGCTCATACACATGCTTTCTTGCATCACATGCCACTACTACGACCAATTACAGACCTGTATGTTTAACTTCTGTCCCGTGGAAAATAATGGAATTCTTGGTAAAAAAGCATTGCGGAATCATTGAGACAAGACTGCAGTTATTGATCATACACAGTATGGGTTTGTAAAGCTGAAGTCTTGTCGGAAAAATTTGATAGGAAGACTACTATACAAATTAGAGTAGTAAATGGTTGTTTTGTATATTGATCAATGATATTGATGAAGGTATATCATGGTTAATGTCAATATTTGCACATGATACAAAGTCGGCAGGGTTGCGAATGACAGAAATGGAAGTCTTCTACTGCAACAGAATCTAGAAAATTTGGGCAGGCTGATGAGCTGAGAAGGGGGCAACTGTAGCTTAACATTGACAAATGCAAAGCACTGCATATGGGTTGTAGTAACCCCACAGGAACGTATCAACTTTGTGGTATTGATCTTAGGGTAGTGGAGAATAAAAAAAAACTTGGGGTAATTGTGCAGACAGATTTGAGCAGTACAGACAGGCTGCATGAGCAGATCCCGGGGTTTTATTAATTATGCACAGGAATTTTACTAGCAGCAATAAGTAGGTGATTATCCTCTTGTATAACGTAATGGTCAGGCCACACCTTGAGCTCTGCGTACAGATCTGGAAGCGTGATTTTAGGAAGGATGTAGAGTTGGGAAAAGGAGTAAAGAGAAGGGCAACAAGACTGATGAGGGGAACAAAGGGATAGTCTTACGAAGAAATTCTTAAGTGCTGCAAATTGCAGTTACCTACGAGGTGATGTGATTGTAATGTTTAAGCCTTGAATGGTTTGAACAGGCTCAATGCTGATGGGATTCTGCCTCTTGCTCAGATAAAAAACCTGACGTAGTATAAAGTGAAATTGAGGAAAGATAGTTATCGAATAGATGTGCGGAAATTTGCCTTTAGCCAGCGGTTAGTTGATTGCTGGAACAAACGAACATCGATCTGTGTTTTGGAAGCTGATAGCTTAAATAAATTCAAGGAAGACGTGGACAAAGTTTTGGAAGGAATGAAATCCCGTGGATCGCGCAAGGAAGTTTAGTGGGCTTTTTTCACTCCGTGGCTGAGTTAGTCGCTCTCAGGCGTAGATAGCGAGGTTTTCCCCCCTAGAAACTGGGGTTTTTTCGTCCAGAAAATAGACAAAATAAATATGGGTAGATGTAATCATTTACAGGTGTCCCTAATATGATTTTTGTTTTTTTTGGAGGGAATGGATGGGTGAAATGAGAAGGGTTGCATTTTTGATGATTTCGTTTGAGCTTCCTTTCTTGCATTATATGCCTCTACTAATGCTAATGCTAATTTACAGCAATCTCGCATTTGGTAAAAATAGTGTTCGATTTTGTTAAACATTGTTTACGTAATGTTATCAATTCCGAACTAAAATTATTATTATTATTATTGGGTCTGGGAGAGCTTTGGATCTATATTCAAATTTGGAGAGTTGTAAGGGCTAAAATTTGAGAAAGGGTGTTGTACTTCATTCCTGATGAACGCATGAATATTTTCTTGCTACCAAAATCTGATTGACTAGTGCAGTGAGGGCGAACCTTTTTGAAGAGTGTGTCAATTATTTTTATTTCTTTTTTAAATACTAGCCCGTGAGTCATAAGTTAGTGGCCTCAATTAGAAAGGGGGGGGGGGGTAAAAAGGGTGCCAATTATTTGGAAACATCAAACATTTTGTTAAGAGATAAAGTTGACAGTTGAATCTTTTTGGTTCTCACTTTTGAAATAATCCAAAAAAAGGTTTTAGTTTCCTTTTTGATTTATAACTTTAACTTTTGCAAGTGAAGAGCTAAAAAAAAAGTAAATATCGAAGCTTGATTTGATACCTTGTACCGCACCAGGTGACATCATGACCAGTATTGCCTCTGCACAAAGTATTTGAATGAGCAAGGAATAAAAGAAAACGCTTTTATTTTGAAATATTCTTCATTAATAATTAACATAATTATAGATACAGTATGTGTAATAAAGTTGATAAAAGTATATTTAATGCGAAATTTGTTGTTGCTTACTTTCAGACAGTTTCTTAATATTAGGTACATACTTCGTGTTCATTACTTTAATACATTTTGCAGTCAATTCATTTCCAAGTTTATTCCTGTTGGAAGATTTAACAAAATTCATTGAGGAAAACAATTTTTCACATGAATATGTGGACCCGAACATTGTGAGAAGAGCATTAGCCAGTTTCCTCATCCATGTAAAATTGTTTGGTAAAGAATACCATGCATTTAATATAATATTTTCAACTTTTAGTGTGGGATCTTCATTAGGCCTATCTGCATTACTTTCTGAAATTTTTTCTTCTGTTTCGAAAATCAAGTTTTCAAATTTATTTTTCCACACTATGCTGCTTTGGAATTCAATTAATTCCATTTCTAAGTTAGTGATACCTAGCCACATAAAATCGTTTAGCTGCATTGTATCGTACTCTGCTTTATGTGGGCATAAAATAAAGCGAAATGTATTTTCCAAACTTTTAAATTGATTATATCTCTCATGGAAAGCTTGTTTTATTTCTTGCAAAATGGTTAAATATTTTTTAATTGCATTTTCTTGAATGTCAAGAATATTTTCAAAATCTTTAGTGTTTTGAAAATGTTTTTGTAATTGAGGAAAATATTTCATGGTGCTCATTTCCAAATCTTTAGTAAAGATGTCAAGTTTTTTCATAAATATTTTGATATTTTCAAACATCATTAATGCAATTTGTCCATGTCCCTGAAGTTTTTTATTCAGTTCATTGAAATGCTGAGTGATATCACATAAGAACATTAAATCATTTAGCCAATCTATATTTGAAAATTCATCATAACTATTGTTTTTTTTTTCATTCAAAAAGAGCTTTATTTCGTCTAATAAAATGACAAAGCGATTAAGAACTTGGCCGCAACTGAGCCATCGAACATTGTTGTATGTCAAAATCACAGAATATTGGCACTCAATTTCCTCTAATAATTGTGCAAATTCTCGCTTATTAAGACCTCTTGCATTTATAAAGTTAATAACTTTAATTACAACTGGCATTACATTAGAAAATATTTTTAAACCTTGCTTCGCACATAGAACTTGCTGGTGTATTATACAATGAAATTCTATCAGAGAATGTCTAATATTTTGCTTAAGCTGCTGAATAAAACCAATGTTTTTTTCCCACCATATTGGGAGCACCATCTGTTGTTACAGAAACAATTTTTTGTACGTCAATTTCCATTTTTTTAAATGCATTATCAAATTCTTTAAAAATATCAAGACCGGTACACCTTCCTTTCAATGTTATTAGTTTTATTAACTCTTCTTTCATTATATTGCCTGCACTATGTCAAGCAAAAACTGCTAGTTGTGCATAACCATTTACATCAGTACTCTCATCTAAAGCAATCGAATACATTTCTACAGACTTTAAGGCGTTATGTATTTGAGAAGAAATATTTCTTTCTAATTCTATTACTCGATCTTTAATAGTATTGCGACTTATTGGTAACTCATTTATACGCTTTATAATCAATTCTTTTTCTTTAAAATCTGAAAACAGAGTAGCACTACATTCTAAAAATGCTTGTTTTACAAACTCTCCTTCTGAAAGAGGTTTTCCATGGCGAGCAATGCAATGGGCTACTTGAAACCTAGCAGCTGTAATGTTATTTTTCGGAGTCAAAAAAGTTTTTAAAACACTTGTTTGTGAATCATTCTGTTTTTTCTTTTGTAAAAAATATTCTCTCCTTTCTTCGTCTGTTGAGAAGCCAAGATTTGAATGCAACTTTTCAAAATGTCTTTTTACATTGAATGTACGAGAGGTGACTTTTTCGTTATAAATAACACACAGAGTTGTTTTATTCTTTTCAATCACACCATATTTATCAAACCATTCTGTTTGATATGGTCTGGAGCTTGTACCGTTAGTTTTCATTCTTTTAACCGCTGACATAGTTTCAGGGCTACGCCTGCAAAAAATATATATAATATATATATTTTTATAACTTACACATATATTATATATGTAGGATGCAATAATTTTAGATGAACTTTTATAAACGTAGGCCCACTTAATATACTTACGTCGGTTATGTAGATGAGAAAATTTGACAATAGAAAAATTAAGTTATAATCAATTTATTATTAACGCTTCTAGACGCGTACGTCAAGTCTGCCTCTTAGTCCAATACTGCGAGAGTGCGAGCTGGTAACTTTGGTACTAGCCCGATACATCCCCGTTCTTCAATGCAACGACAAATCGTGCCAAGTTTATGTCACAATTTAATGAGTCACCCACACGCGTGGTTTAATACAATAGAACACTGTTTGCCGATGCGCAATGTCCACATTCCACTTGGATTTTTTGTTATTTTTTATTTATATATTTTATTTTTATTTATTTTTTTTATATAAATCTGACATTACATATTTATATTTTATAATAGTTTAATATTTTCGATTATCTTTTCTCACTGTTATAATTTAAAAAAGTAGGCCAATATTACAATAAACGCGTGCACGTGGGTTACTTACAAAGCCTTCGTGGGTCAGTATCTGACCCACGTGTCATAGGTTCGCCACCACGGGACTAGTGTGTAGTTATCTGCTTCATTCTCAGAACCACATTTATGAGATCTTGATATTTGATGTCTCTCCGAGAGTAAGGGAAAGCCTATTACGGTTAAAAGTTAGGATTTCATTTTACTCATAGATGGTGCCAAATGTATAGGATATGGTGATGAGTAAAATGAAGTTCTAATTTAACCGTAATGATCTGATTTGGTCTCTTGCTACTTCCTCAAAATAATCGTTCTTTCTCACCGTGTGGGAAAAAGTCCACATTTGAATCTCGTGAATGACCCGATGATCATCTGTGGTATTTGTATTTTTGAAGGCAGAAACACTGACTGCACGTATATTTCCAAATTAAATCATTTAACCCGTCAATAACCAGTGAGACACTAAAGCAGATGGATCAGTAAACAATTAACCTGTTAAACCGAGAATATCATAAAACCATTTGTTGCAAAGGGTGAAAAAGAGGATTTTCCTATTCAAATACACGCTCAGTTAACTGAACGAAATTGCAATTAATATCAACATTTCAGATTTCCGGTGGGATTCCGTTCTAAAGACAAGTTAGAAATAATAACCGTCTTGAGAATGACAAAACGACAGTAATTTGTATTTGAGAACAAAATAGTAGTAGTAGTAGTATCGGCAGTAGTAGTAGTAGCAGTATTATTAGTAATTGAAGCCTGTGATGCAAGAAAGCAAGCTCCCGCAGCATCAGTCCCAAAAATAATAATAAAAAAAAAACATTTTACACATCCATTCCCTCTAAACGTATATCCATTTCCCCCTCGAATTTATTTAAGATATCAACTTCCACAACGATTGATGGAAGTGTGTTCCACCAATCAATTACCCGCTGCCTGTTGACAAATTTTCGCACATCTATTCTATAACTATCTTTCCTCAATTTGAATTTATGAACTCTCAGGTTCCTAATCTGAGCAAGAAGAAGAATCCAATCAGACTTGAGCTAGCTCAACACATTCAAGGCCTTTTACACCTCAATCAGGTCACCTCACAGGTGCTTAGTCTGCAGACATTGAAATTTTCAGAATTTAAGTCTTTCTTAGTAAGAATACCCTTTAGTTCACCAATCACCAATCTTGCTGCCCTTCCCTGTACTCGCTCAAGTAACTTTGCATCCTTCCTAAAACTGTACGCTGTACTCAAGGCATTGCCTGACCATTGCCTTATACAAAGGATAATCACCTCCTTTTACCTTCTAGCAATATTCCTGTATATCATTGACAATACCCCATGACCGGCTATGGCAACCTGTCTGCACTGGTCAGAAAATTTCAGATCGGACTGCACAATTACTGCCAGGTCTCTTTCGTTTTCTATCACCCTATCAATTCTAAACTTCAGTTGCCACTTCCCAGCGAATTGGCCCAAATTATCTACATCCTGCTGCAGTAGCACACTTCCATTACTGTCATGAACAACCCTGACAACCTTTGTATCATCTGGAAACTTCGACATTAAGCCTGATATAACTTCATCAATATAATTGATAAATATCGAAAACAACAATGGGCCCAACACCGAACACTGGGAAACTCCACTAATAACATTAGTCCATGAAGAGCAATGTCCAATAATAACCACTCTGTGCCTTCTCCCACTAAACCTCATTTTATCCATTGTACCAACTTATCCTTAATATTATACTGGGTTGAATGGTGTGAGCAAGCTGAATTCTGATGGGATCCTTCCACTTTTTCTGATTACGAACCTAAGGGGGCATACATTCGAATTAAGGAAACACAGAGATAGAATAGATGTGCAGAAATTTTCCTTTAGCCAGCAGGTGGTTAATTGCTGGAACAGACTTCCATCTGTCGTTGTGGAAGTTGATAGGTTAAATAAATTTAAGGAGGAACTGGACAGGTATTTGGAGGGAATGGTGTGATTTTTTTTTTTTTTTTTTTTTTGGCTGATGCTGCATAAGCTCATATACTTGCTTTCTTGCATCACATGTCACTACTACTACTACTGCCCCAATTCGTACCGTAGGCTTCGACGTGCAACAGTCTGAAAAGATTTCTTGAAATAAAAGTATATTACATGAAATTTAATTTTTCATCCAGTTCTTTTGTCACAAAATCATAGTATCCAATCAAATTTGACAGATAATACTTTCCCCTAATAAACACATGCTGTGTCTGAATTATAACTGCAGTCTTGTGTACTGCAATACATCTTTAACTAGTGACTCAATGATTTACCCCGTAACAGGAGTTAAACTAAGTAGACTGTATTAATTGTGTCACCCTTAGATCCTCCTTAATGAATTGGGGATATATTTACACTTCTCCAGTCCATGGGTACTTCCCCCGAGTCCAAGGATGCTCTCATAATTATGGCTAAGCATTTGCCTACTTCCTTTACTGCCCCTTTAATATATCTGGATAGACGCCATTCACCCCAAGTGCATTTCTTGTGTCTAACTTCAACAATTTCTGCTCCACTTTGCTCTCAGTTATAACAAAAGCATTAAGCACCCTGTTACATTTTGATAAACGTCTGGCATTTTCCTCCCTTAATAATTCCTCGTGTGTCAATATAGATGCAAAATACTAATTCAGATTATCAGCTGTCTGAGCAGGATCATCAACAGTTCAGCCATCGATATCAATTAGACCAACGTGATTCATCTTCATTCTTCAAGAGTTTATATACAGTAACTGAAGAAGTCCTTACTGTTTTTCTTAGCATTGTTTGCCAAATATTTCTCGTAATTTGCCTTTGCTGGTGCAACTTCCTTTGTTATTTGATTACAGACTATTATTATTATTATTGCTCTTATATTATTTCTCCCTGATTGGGGCTTCCACCTCGTGACGACTATTGCTATCAAGTACACAGGGTGATGTTACGTTTGGGTGATTGTCTGATGTTACTTTTGGTCGAGGAACTCTCTGACTATCCTACGGGTGTTCAAGACTGCGACTTTCTGAAGTTCCTTGTAGGTATTCTCTGGGAGACCTATTGCTGCTAAGCTGTTATTATGGTCTTTGGAACCCTACTTGTGGTTGACACGATGACTTGTTGCATATGCCACATCTCTTTGTCCCCTGTCTTATGTTCGTGTACTTCCTGATTTTTTTCCCCATTGGTTTTATGCAGGTTGCCAGTGTTGGGTACTGCTATATCAATGAGATATGTAGCCTTTCCCTTCTTGTCTAGAAGTGTTACGTCCGGTCTGTTGTGCGGGATTGTCCTATCCGTTATTATGGCGCGGTCCCAGTACAGCTTGTTGGTTGCGGTCTCTAGTACTGCCAAGGGTTCGTACTTGTAGTACAGTACACTTTCTTCGACCAACTGGTATTTCCTTACTGACTTCTGATGATCATGGCTACCTGGTCGTGTCTATGAATGCACTCAGTCTGGGTGATCACATTGCATCCCGCGGTGATGTGTTGGACGTTTCTGAGGCCAGGTGGTATCGTCGACATGTGTCATCTGACGTTCCGGGCTCCTTGGCGATATATTTTCTTTAGTTACTGGTGTTGATTACCTGGGATGGTGATTATCTTAGATGGCGAGCATGAATCCTTCATTCTCGAGGAAGAGCGCCTCGCTCGCATTGGAACAAATTTTATCTATGTGATCCTGATGGAGATCATTGTAGTGTCTGCCATGGAGTGTCTTCTCTGCCCATCTTTCTCGTTTCGTTGGTGCCACCTGGTTATTGGGGGGGGGACTCCTCGCTTAGGTTGTGTTGGGTATACCGCTTGTCTAACTTCCTTATGGCCTGGTGGAGTGCAGCTGTGTGTTTCTGGAAGTAATCCTTCAGGTTAACGATCGTTGTCTTCTGTTGCTCAATGAGGTCTATCAGGCCCTTCCTCCTTCTTCCCGGGCAATTGTTAGTCTCTCCATGGCTGATTTCGGGTGGTGTTGGGGCTCTTGGTCATCATTGTCCTTGTCTTTCTCATGATATTCGCCAGCTCGGCGTTAGTCCAGTCTATGATCGTGAAGGAGTATGTTAGGACTGGGACTGCATAGCTGTTTATGGCTTTAACTGTGTTCCCTCCGTTCAGCTTTGCTTTCAGCACGCTTCTGAGTCTCTAATGGTATTTTCCGGTTAAGCAGGACTTAATTTCATTGTGCTGTAATTGCTGAGCCTGCATCATCTCCAAGTATTTGTAGGCCTCTCCCTCTGCCATGGGTTCGATCTATTTACCACTCTGCAGCTGGTAGCTTCGGTTGACTAATTTTCCCTGACGCAATCCGTGGGTCTTGCCTTTGTCAAGATTAAATTCCATCCTAATATCATTGCTGAATTCTTCGGTGATCTGGAGTAGTTGCTGAAGGTGCTTTTCGGTTCCCGCGTAGAGCTTGATTTCATCCATGTACATAAGGTGGGTGAGGGTGTACAGGGTCTTCCTTCCTTCTTTGAGGTTATATCCGTACTTGCTACTGTTGAGCCTTGTAGATAGCAGGTTAAGTGCTAGACAGACCCACAATGGTCTCAGGGCATCTCCCTGAAAGATTCTTCTCCTGATGGGGATTGGTCTGGTTGTGGTGTTTTCGACCTTAATGGCTGTACCCCATTTCGCCATCGTTTCTCCTAGGAAGTTTGTCACTATCGGATTGACTTTCTACTATTATTATTATTAGCCATATGGTGCAAGGAAGCCTGAAGCTTATGCTGTACCAGCCAAAAAAATTCCCGAGTTACCCTGAGAGAGAAAGGGAAGTAGAAAGGAATCACCAAGAAAGAGAAGAGTGATGATATCCAGCTCGGGACCCTGGGTGTCACAAGCCCACACTCATCAGATGTGACACTAGCTTATAACTATAACAGGCTTCTGTGTCGCATGGTAATTTATATGTATTCCATGCATTTTTCTTCTTTGCCACGAGTCTGTTTAGTTCATCTGATATCCAATTAGGCCAATTATTATTTTTTTTACTTGAACAGTAATTGTTTGTTGGTTCGAAGAGTCTAGTAGCTTCCAAGATTGCTTCCCATTTAGAAATTGCTGCTGGTAACAGCGTCTGTTGGTCCCAATGTATACAACTTAAAACTGTCTGAGATCCCTGTACTCACCTTTAAGAAAGCAAAAACCCTTTCCTTTACCTGATGGTAGTTTCATCTTTATGTAAACCCACATCCGTACAGTCTGATCATTACCACCGAGTGTTTCCGTTATCTGCAAATTCTTAACGCATGAATAATCATCGATAATAACCAGATCAGGAGTGTTACTCTCTCTCTCTCCCTCTCTGGTTGTCTTTCTGACGTGTTGGGTCGAAAATAATCATCAAATAAATCTACAAAATTTTGGTAGTGTGCGAGTGAGCAACCCACAAGTACCAGTGAATATCTGGGAAGTTAAAATCTCCCATTATTAGACAATTTGATTTACTGGCACACTGTATTTCTTTGTACAGTTGTTCGTTGTACTTATCAGAGTCATTAGCCCTATAACACACTCCTTCTCTGAATTTTGGTTTTCCAGTGGTTATGTCGTCACGCGAATATGACTCAAAATTGCGTCCACCCATGTAAACTGGATACACTTCCTTACATGTCGTGTTTCTTAACTAACAGCCTTGATAATAACAGCAGAACTCTTCCTCTCTTCCTATCCTGTCAATCCTTCATGTACACATTGTTCTCCCCAAATTCCAATTCTTTACTGCTTATATCAGCGTGACACCATGTCTCTGATATCTCAACAATATCTGCCTTCGATATCTTGATCAGCACTTCAAATTATCAAATTTATTTACTGTACTCCTGCCATTGGTTTACATGCTAGTATACATGTACGTATTTTTATTCTTATAGAGATCACATTAGCAAAGTTTCTTGAGATCGAATTTCCAAAGCAGATCAGAAACTTTCAGAACATTTGCAACTTTATTTCTCTAATTTAAGTCGGGCCTTTGTGTAGGAAATCCTGACTTCTTTCTCTGAGTATAAAACGCAAAATAGTGAATAAAGATCATCTTAAGTGTCACGGTCCCTCTCATAGAAATTTCACAGTGAAGATCGCATGTTGATGCATATAGCTGGGCCATAAAAAATTTACAGACAGTGTCGAAGTAGTGAAAAGCCAGACAAATTATGTTTATTTAAAATGATTGAAAAACAGAGGAAATGAGAAAAAAAAGGATGACTTATTATCTATTTTTCCAGATGTCTGGTGACCATAATCATAAATGGGTGTGATTTTAATCACGTTGCTATTGTGTTTACAAAATCATGTCTGTCAGGATTGTTTTTTTTAAATACATTTGACTGAAATATTAGTCGTATAATTTTTTATTTTGTGCAATCAGCTTGACCCATATGGAATAAATTTATGAAAAAAAGTTTCACTTACGAAGGGCACATGTAGCTTAAATATGAAAAACATGAAATTTTTTTTTTTTTGTGCTCTCCGTTCGGCGTTTTAGGACAACTAATTCAAAAAAGCAACAGTCCCTTTAAAATCTGGACATCTGGTCAACATATCATACCTTACAGATGTATTATTGAGACCTTTCTATCTATCTGTCATACAACTGAACAGCTGTTGATTAGTGTCACCCAGCCGACCGGGCTAGCCGGGTGGGTAAAGTGCCTGCCTGGCAACCCAAAGGTCGCGTTTTCGAATCCCGCCTCGTGCTTGGATCAGAATAGTACAAAAACCTTGGGAGGTGCATTATGACTACAGAAGCCGATGCGCCAACAACTAACGAAAAAAAAAAAGTAAAAAAAAAAGTGTCACCCAGAATGTTAATCCAACTTCCCATGTATATTGTTTCTGTAAATTGCGCGTGTTCTCAGGTCGATTTGCCTGCTCCCATGTTTCTATCATTCCACAATAGCATAAGGGGGGGGGGTGTCACTGAGTCCAAAGTTTGATAGTTTATGTCTGATGGCGCCGTGACCAGTAAGCAGGTACGTAACCAGTAGTCCTGGGGAAAACCAGTGCGGATATTCCGGGTAGTCGGCTTGCATTATTGGCAAGAATTTCCGTGTAATTTGTCCTTTTGATGAATTCTCCCAGCGTGTTTGCCAGATTTGTTGAAGATATAAGGTGAGTTTCCTCTTCTCTATTTTGGGGTCATTGGTTAATTCTAGCGTGAAATCTTGACAGGTAGCAGGTTTGCCTTTGGAAAGGTTGTAGAGAAGGCCACAGCGAACTATCTCGAGGTCCAGGGGAAGGGCTCCCATAAGGACCTGGAGTGCATGAGTGCTGACCGTGTTGCAGGCTCGGGAGATCATGAGCAGGCTGTATCTCTGTACAGTTTCAACTTTCTTCTGTTTGTTGCGGTTGTCGCTTTTTTATACCAGACTCCCGATGTATACAGGATGACTGGCAGAAAGACAGTTTTGCGGAAGAGGGCGAGAGTCTTTTTCCTCAGACCCCAGTCCTTACGGGTGATTCTTGCAAAGAAATTTCTAATTTTGTTCCGGAGGTAGTTTATATGGGGGATGAAGGATAAATTTCTGTCTAGAATGACACCGAGGTGCTTCATTTCTGTTGTGAGCTTGATAGTGGTCCCATTTACTTTGATTTGGGGAAGTCTCCTGACATCCAGGGTCATCCCTGAGTAGGATCGAGCTTGTTTTTGCTGAACATATTGCTAGGTTGTTTCTATTAGCCCATTGTTGTAGGGTAGCAAGCGCCCGGTTTGCTGTATTTTCCAAATTTGCTCTGCTGTCCTCGGCCAGCATCAGAATGAGGTCGTCTGCGTAGGCATGGGATGTGACATTTCCGAGATTGAGATTTGGAAATCTAGAAATTCATTTTAAACCTGACTTTCCGTTTGAAACGAAATTATATATATGCCTTCCAGTAGTAGTAAGGTGGTTCCACCACTCGCCGCCTTGAAATCATGGTTTTTCATTGCGAATATCATAAAATTGGACACAATTCATTTATTGACACGAAATATTAAAAACTTCCTGTCCTTGAAATTTGCGTTCTCGTTTAAGTAGTTACCGTCCTTCTTTTCAGTTAGTAAAGTTTTCTTTCTTCCTTTTGTGCCAAAGCTATTAAGGTTAGGGGGAATTAAAGTATATATGAACGGCAGGTGTTGTAAGATCACTTTGTCATGTTTCTTGGATGAAAAATAATAGTTTATATTGCGAGGCACAATTAAACCTCAGTCCGATAACGAGTAACTCATTCACGACGTGAAAAAGCCCATAATAATTTATTTCTTCTATCATGAAGGTATTTACCAGCGGGTAGTTGATTGGTGGAACAGACTTCCATCTTTTGTTGAGGAAGTTGACAGCCTAAATAAATTTAAGGCTATTTGGAACGAACGGAGGAGTGAAATGGGAGTGGGTTTTTTTTTTTTTTTTTGGCTGATGCTGCATAAGCTTGCTTTCTTGCATCATATGCTTCTACTAATGCGAAATGCAGTTCACTCCCACATGGATTTGACCCCAGCGTTATAACCGCGTGTTACCCGCGAGATTATCACAGTGAGGCTATTCTAAGAACGTTTGTTTATTTTGTAAGATTTGCCTTAACAGAAAAGGCTTCCATGAAAATAAAAAATACCTTAATTTCTATGTGTAAGTAATCAGATAGAGCGAAATTTCAGAGGGAACTAACGCCTCTCCTCCCCCACCAAGATTTTTATTGACACCTTTCGATTGCTTTTCAACTTAACGAAAAGTCGAAAGTTGACTCTTCCACATAAAATTACATCACTTTTTTCTTTTTTCCCCAGAAAATTGAAACAGTACTAGTGTATTTAAATCTTCCATGTCCCTCTATTAATAGTTCTTTCCTTTTATTTTCAATTTGAATGGATTGAAACAATGAGATATTCCCTTTCAAAATCAGTTTGCTGTTGCTTGGGCCAGTGCTGTCTGAAAGAGTATTGCATTCCAGAAGCTTATCAAGTGACTCCCTTATCGAAAAACAATTTTTGGCACATAATTTTTTTGGATACATAATTTGGACTGGTGCATTGAGTTACTGGATGTTTAGACTTTGCACCCATGCAATTTAAGGCCATGAGATCTGTCTGTAAAATTTATTTGTATTCTATGGTTGGCTTACTAGTTTTGCTAAATGACATACGATTTTCGCCAAAGCCGTTCTGTACTTGCCCAAGACTGACTAAATCGTACACTGCGGAGTCAAAAAAAAACCAAAAAAAAAAAAACCAAACAACTCTGTCCAGCCAACATTTGAACTAATGCAAAGAAAAAGAGACAGAAAGAGAAAAGGCGTACTGTTTTCGGAGACTTGAAAATTTTTAATCTTTTGGCAACGTACTGTGCGTGGTTACCTAAATTTATTTAGAAAATTTGCTGTTGGGTGTTTTTTTTTTTTACTGATATTCATTGCACATGCGTACTAGGCTTTTTGCTGCTATTGGTGGGTTGCTGCTTTTGCACATGGAGAGCGCTGAATTTTTGTTAGGCTTAATTAGGCTTCTCACATGTGTATGAATTGGTTTTAGTTCAGATGCATTTTGTTATTTTAAATTAAAGAAAACTAAATTAGTTACAAATTGAAAGTATTTTTATATACGCATTCCACATTAATAATAGCAGACGATCTATCTTAATGGGTGCCTATCTGTCAGAACCTGTCACAGACAAAGTTTCAGTTGATGAAAGTACTGATCGACTGTACTATGGCGCATCTTCAATGCAAGGTTGGCGTCGAACTCAAGAGGTATGATTCGAATATGAACACCACAAAAAGTTGTGTTAAAAATTTGTGGTATAAAAACTAGTGTTGCAGTAGAATTTTAATTTGGGTATGGCAGTGGGTAGCTGTACTATATGATTCACATATTTGTACCGTCTAATTGAAATAATATTGTTTCACAAAAGCTTTTTCATAAGCAGGATTGTAATTGAATTGTATTGTAATCTTGTATTGCACGCAACAGTAGGATTTTTTTTTTTCTTCCTCCTTTCACATTGATGATTTCGGAATGATAAATACAGCAATAATTCGGAAACTGCTTTTTTTATATTTGATACATACCGGATACTACCTTTACACTGTTTACTCTGCTACGTTTAGACTACACAGTCTTAAATTTAATCAGCAAATTAAATAGCGGTATCGGCAGTTTCATAAATGAGAGGGATTTTTTAAAGACCTGTTGAGTTTTTTATTTTTCCCTGTTTGAAATGAATAACCCTTGTTGATTTTTACTTTTGCTCTTGGTTTAATTTTGAATATTTTTGATTTCATTAAAATAAATTGCATTTCTGTGTAATCTGATCTTTGATAAATTTGTTTCACAATTTTATATATTGATATATCATAGCGACCATAATTTGTGATTTTAACTCTTCAAAATTAAAAAAAACACACAAAAAAAAACCCTGCTCTTTGTTATATCTCAAGTTTTCCTTTTTTTTGAACTCAAAATTACTTACCGAAATTATTTCAATTGCGTACTCGCGCATTTGAAATAATTTCGGTAAGTAATTTTAAATGAATAAACGAACAACTATAAAGAGGGCCAATAAATCAGAATGTCCTATAATGGGAAATTTTAACTTACCAGGTATTGATTGGAATTTATGAATTGGTCACTCGCTTATTAGCCATTGGATAACTATTTTCTACACACCATGTTAGAGAGACCATAAAATAAAGCAATACTCATGTTCTGATTATCAGCAGTGATTCTTTATGCATTAAGGATCAGCAGATAAAAGAACCACTAGATTGCAGTGAACACAGTATATTTATGTGAAACTTATTTAAAGATGTAACTACTGCCAAGGGCTCAGGGAAGGGAGTCTTTCCCATTTAGAATTTCCATCATCAGGAAATTCTAAATGAGAAAGATTCAGGAACATAACTGTAGATACTACTAGACATTTTATACCAACTCAGAGATGCTGTTTTCAAGGCTAAGCCTTGAATGTCAGATGAGCTGATGAAACTTTTGGCAGAGAGGAAAAGTACATGCATGTAAATAATCATGTGAAGCCTACAGTAGATATAAAGAAGTCTGTAATCAAGTCACAAAGAAGGTTAGGCAAGCTAAGGCAGATTATGAGAAGTCTCTGGCAAAGAAAAGAAGCATAGACTTAGGTACACACTAGAAGGAAGGAATGGATCCTACTTGTTTGGCTGACAAGCTGAGGACATATTTTGCATTTGCATTCACATGAGCAGTTTTTTTGAGATGAGGATGCCAGAAGTGTATCAAATTCTAATAGTGAGCTGAATGATTTTGTGATAACTGAGATTAAAGTGGAAGAGAAATTGTTGAAGATAAATGTAAATAAGGCACCTGTGATGGATGGGATCTATCCAATTATATTAAGGGAGACAGCAAAAGAGGTAAACAATCCTTTAGTCATAATTATGAGTGCATTGTTGGGTTCAGGAAAGGTTCTATGGACTGACAATGTGCAATTTATCTCCAGTTCACAGTGGGGAAACAAAGGGTAAAGTGAGTAATTACAGACTTGTAACTGACTTCTGTTCAAGGGAAAATACTGAAGTCATTGCGTGGATTTGTCTGACTACTCTGATTTGATAGTGTGATGCTGTAACGAAGGAATTGGATCCAAAAAATAATTTGACATCACATAGATTTCAGAAAAGCTTTTGATACCGTTCAGTATTAAAGACTGCTGAGATTGGAGCAGTGTGGCATTAGGATCAAGTTACTGCTATGGATAATGTTGTACAGGAATTTTGTCAGCAGGGACAAGGAGGTGATTATCCCATTGTATAAGGCAGTGTTTGGGCCACATCTTGAGAGTACTGCATACAAGTCTGAATGCATCTAATTGTAGGAAGGATGTGAATCTGTTGGAATGGGTGCATAGAAGGGCAACGAGATTAGTGAATGGAACATTAGGGTGCTCTTATCAAGAAAAGCTTCATTTCTGCAGTTTGAAGTGTCTGGAAACTAGGCACTTGCAAGATCTAATTGAGTTATTTAAGGATTTGAATGGATTGAAGCATTCCATTAACATTTAGTGTATTCATCTTGCTCAAATAACACATGAGAGGGCATAAATTGAAGTTGAAGGATGGTTACAGGAATAGATGTGCAGACATTGCCCTTAGTCAGTGGGTACTCGATTATTGGAACAAACTTCCATCTGTTGTGGAAATGAGTAGTTTGAATAGATAGATTCACTGAAGAAGTAGTCAAGTTATTAGAGGCGATGGACAGATGATGTAGAAAGTTTTTTTTCCCCTTTTGGTTTATGTTGTATATGCTTGCTTTTTTGCATCATTTGCCACTACCAACTTCTAATTATAATGAAAATTATTAATTATGGAATTCAGTATTTGTATTTTTATTTATTTTTTTTTCTTTTTTGTTTTGTTTATGTGTACGTGCAGGAAAAACTGCTTGTTTCTTAATACATAATTTTTTTACCAATGTTAATTTCTATTTGTAATAAAATTTTAGGAAGGGACATAAAGACTTAAAATTTATCAATAGCATTAGTAGCAGCAAATGATGCAGGAAAGCAAGTTTATAAACATCAGCCAAAAAAAACCAAAAAAAAAAAACCCTTTCTCATGTTACCTGTCTATCCCTTCAACCTGTCTAGTTCTTCCTTGAACTTATTTAGTGTCCACTTACACAACAACAGATGGAAGTTTGTTCCAACAAACAACCACCTGCTGGCTGATGACAAACTTCAACACATCTGTTCTGCAACCATCCTGCCTGAATATGAATTTATGCTCCCACATGTGTGTAGTCTGAGCAAGAGGTAAAATCCAGTCAAAGCCTTAAAACACCTCAATCAGATCAACTCACAGGTTAGGCACTGCAGTATGCAGAACTGAGGCCTTTTTCACATAATATAATTTCTTGCATGCACTGACCAAGTGAAAAGAACTTTAATACTAAGTGAGATAGTACACACAGCAAAACATGAAATGTAAACTGACACGAGGCACAGACAACCAAGAGATAGCATAATAAATTTAACACAAACAAAAAACACAGCAATAATAGCTTTCGGCTACTGAATGTAGCATTTATCAACTAACTGAGCACTGGAAAGGGTGGTTTTTATGTGTGTGATTGACCTTCAAGTACATAAGCATGCAAGGTCATGGGGGGGTGCAAAGGGTGAGGGAGAGGAGAACAGTCTAGAGAGGGGAGGGAGAGGGTTGTTAGGTGACTAGTGATGGCGACTACAAAGCTTGTGGAATATGAGGCTCAAAGATAGGGTATATGCAGGTGCCATGGTCCCTGTTGATTGTAGTTCTGGTGACACTGATGTGTGCCAATTCTAATCATCAGCGGATCTTGAAATGGTGTGAACAGCTTATGATTTTAGCTTTGTTGAGTGTAATTTCATGTTCCTTCTTACAACAGTGTGCATCTAACATTGAATGAGCAAAGTCTGCTCTAGTGATGGCGATGTGCTGGTCCCGAAGATGGTCTTCCAGGCGACAGATAGCTTTGCCGACAAAGCTAGCAGCACAGTCCCGGAAAGGTATATGGTAAAAAATGATACCACTCTGTTTCAGAGATTGAATTGGTGTTTTAAGAGGGCGGGGTATATGGATTGCAGTTTCTTTCCGGGCGTTTCAACAGTGCAGATTTTGTAGCTGCAAAGGATTCTGGATATGCCCTGTGATAATGTAGGGTAAAATGGGATGCGCACGATGCCTACGAAACCAGAAGTATCAGGTTGACAGATGTCAGGTGAACAGTTACCAGTGTTGTGAAACCATAATGTGCATGATTCCCAGTAATTGAGTGTCTGTTCAGGGTAGTTGCATTTGGTGAGGTCAAACTTGACCCTATGTATATCTTCATATATGCTTGTTACGTTGGAGAAATGGGTCGAAGTCCTGTTCATAAGTGAACTGGTAATGCTGTAATGTGCACCAGTGTGAAAGGAATGGTAATTGGTGTATTATCCGGCACATGTGGGTTTGCAATAGACTGATGTTGTGACCTGCGAATCCTCTCTCTTTAACCAAACATCTAAGAACAGCAGGGCCTGGTCCTTCTCGGTTTCAATGGCGAATTTTAAAAAAGGCAAGTTGCTGTTAAGATAGGTTAGAAATGTCATCTCAGAGCCTCAAGGGAGTATGGCAAGGATGTGCTCCTTGTATCTATGCCAGAGGGTGATGGGGAAGGGGTCGACCTGGCTAGCCGGGTGGGTAAAGTGCTTGGCTGGCAACCCAAAGGTTGCGGGTTCGAATCCCGCCTCTGGCTTGGATCAAAGTATTGCAAAAAAAAAAAAAAAACCTTGGGAGGTGCATTATGGCCACAGAAGCCAATGCATCAACAACTACCAAAAAAAAAAAAAAAAAACATGGGGAAGGGGTAGTTAGTAAGGGTGTTGGTTTAAAATTCCTCCACGATCAGGTTTGCCGAGTGAGGACTGATGGGAGAACTAGGCCTCGCTTTTACTTATATACAGTGCTCTTGAACATAATACATAATACATACATATTTTTACTACATATTTTTGACTATGTATACATATTTTTAATGTAAAATAAACATGTTTTTACTGTTATCCATGTACATTATAGAACTCAGAGATATTAATGCATAACCATGTATTAATATCTGAGTTCTTTGACTGTGGTGAATATACTGAGAAGACAGGAAACAACTGAATAAGCTACTGACTTGCATGCCACCTACATTCCTTTTTGTTACAGCTTACTAATTATTTTTGTATCTTCTCAATTTTAGCAAGTGATGATACATAGCCATAAATATCATATTCCTGGCTATGTATCATCTTTTCATTTACTTTATTCAGTTTTTGCATATTTGCCCTCCCTTGATTCGACCTATTGCTAAAATTGCCTTCCCATATCTGAATATAGTGTTATTTATGTATTTATTTCTTTGTTATTTATTATTTTTTATTTATTTGTGTAAAATTATTTTTGTATATTGTATATTTTTTTTTGTATATTTTTGTCCCAGTTCATTTTTGTACTAGGTTTTTCAAATTCTTTCACTTTTTCACCACTACTTCACTTCCAGTTTCTACTATCCCTTAAACTTCTCTTCGTTCAGCCACTTTGAAAAATAACATGGTTATTTTTCATTTCCATTTTCACAGATACTTTATTTATGTTACAAACCACACATTTTATATATATATATATTTTTAAATATAATGAATGTCAATTATACACAGAAGTGATGCTCTTATTTTGTTTACTGTAGAAATAATTGGAAAAGGAGACAATAAAATAAATCCTTTAGCATGTTTGTTTGTATATTTTGTTAGTGCTTTTCAATGTATTTTACAGGTTTTGTGCACTTGTCTCTCTTCCCCCCCTCTCTCTCCCCCTTCCAGCTGTGAACATTCAGAACAGCTGGCAGGAGAGAGAGAGAGAGAGAGAGAGAGAGAGAGAGAGAGAGAGAGAGAGAGAGAGAGAGAGAGAGAGAGAGAGAGATGGTGGACCTGATGGTCATAGCAAACCTTGATATTCCCATTTGGTGATTATGTAAGCCACTGTTGCAGTTTTGCTGCAGATGATTAAGAACCAACAATAGCTAAGTTTCATATGTGAATAATTTTTAACTGGATTTTGATTTAATTAAGCTCTGTGCCGAAGTTACTTGGTGATGAAAATCAGAATATAAGTGTTACTTAATTCTGTCCTGGAATAGTTATTGTTAAAGCTTAAATAATAGTAATATGCCTAGCCATATTTGTACTTGTAGATCTGAATTACACCCTTGCTGGCATTTAATTAAATGGAATTACTTGTATCTTGTATTGTGTAAAAAAAAAAAAAAAAAAAAAAAAACTAATACTGGAAAATGCAATGTTTTTCATCTTGTAGCAGTAATCTTAGAGTATTGTACCACTTGGTTAGCTGGTGCCATTCTTATGTGCTAGCTTTCCCAAAACCAGGAAAAGACCACACAGATCCCAGAAACTACCGCCCTATTTCTCTAACCAGTTGTCTGGGAAAAACATTGGAAAAAATAGTTAACGCTAGACTGACATGGTTTCTAGAAACGGAAAACATTCTAAGTCCAAACCAGCATGGCTTCCGGAGAAGAAGATCTACACTTGATCTTATTATCAAAGCAGAAACAAATATCCAGAACGCTTTCCTCAGAAATGAGCACCTAGTCATGATATGCGTTGACATAGAGAAAGCCTTCGATACAACTTGGCGATATGGGATTCTTCAGGACTTACATAAATGTGGACTTCGGGGTCATCTGCTGATATTCATTAAAAACTTTCTAGGCAATAGATCGTTTCAGATCCGATTCCATTCATCATTGTCTTGAGCATATGTACAAGAAGAGGGAGTTCCCCAAGGTTCAGTGTTGAGTGCCACACTCTTTGCCATTAGGATTGATGCCATAACCAAGTGTATACCTAATACAGTTGACGCATACCTATATGCTGACGATCTTGCCATCTCATGTCACTCTCAAAATATGCAACTAATTGAAAGACAACTATAAGGTACCATTAAAACAATGGATATCGACTTTCTAAACCAAAAACAACTGCCGTACGTTTCTGTCACACACGTTCTTTACATCCTGATCCAGACCTACAGTTAGATTCTCATCGTATTACTTTCCAGCCTAGTATTAGATTCCTTGGTGTAATTGATAAAAAATTAAACTTCCTGGAACATATAAAACATATTTGTACAAGTTGTCTTAGAAAACTAAATCTTCTCAGAGTAATTTCTTCTATGTCATGAGGTGCAGATCGCTACGTGTTGCTACAGCTATATCGCTCGCTGATTAGATCTAGGTTAGACTATGGGTCTCCTGCATATGACTCGGCCAGACCGAGTGCACTGAAATGGCTCGATCCCGTACATCATAGTGCTCTACGAGTTGCACTGGGGCCTTTTCGTACTTCACCAATCTTAAGCCTATATACCGAAGCCTATGAGCCACCGCTACATCTTCGACGACAAGTTTTGTTACTAAATTACGCAGCCAAAATCAGCACATCATCTTCCACATCATCCCATATGGCAATATCTCTTTATGCCCAAATGGAGTAAATTTTATGAAAGTAAACCACGGCTCAATAAATCATCTGGCATTAGACTTCAAGCTCTTATCACAAGCTGGGACCTGAATTTCACTAACATACTTCAGGATACTAGCATGGAAACCCAGCCATGGCAAATGCCCCTGATACATATTGATAGACACTTTCAGCAATGGGGAAAGAATAACCTTCCAGATTCCAACATTAGGCAAATTCATATGACCCACTCCTCTGAGTTTAGCACTTCCATTCAGATATATACAGATGGATCCAAAATTGGTAATAAAGTTGGTACCACTGTAGTATTGCCAAATGTCACCATCTTTAGACAGCTTCCGTCTGAATGCAGTACTTATACCTCAGAATTCTACGGTATTGTTCTAGCCCTAGAGAATATCAAAGAAGACTCGTATACCAAATCCATCATATATACGGACTCGTTAAGTGCTGTTAATGCTCTACAGTGTAAATTATTCCCTAGTCATCCGCTGGTACAAAAAATTTGGGCACAGCTACTAGAACTTCACGGACATGGACAGCTAGTAATATTTTGTTGGATCCCTGGACACGTTGGAATACCAGGAAACGAGCAGACAGATTTAGCTGCTAAATGTGCTACAAATGTGATACCATCTAATTTCAGGACTCCTTATATTGACCATAAATCCATTATCAAGCAGATGTATAAACAAGAGTGGACACACATGTGGTGAGATCAAGCAAATAATAAACTTCTTGAAATCAAGAGAGAATCCAAGCAATGGCAATCCAGTCTGAGATGAAACAGAAAGGAAGAAACCATCCTGGCCAGATTATGCATTGGTCATACATTCCTCACTCATAGCTACCTACTAACAAATGATGACCCTCCACAATGCAGTAACTGCTTATGCTCATTAACAGTAAAACATATAATCCTGGAATGCCCGCTATATCTGAAAGAATGGAAAACTGCTTTCTTTCTCATTTATTATTATTATCAGCCATATGGTACAAGGAAGCCTGAGGCTTATGCTGCACTGGCCAAAAAAAAAATTCCCGAGTTACCCTGAGAGAGAGAAAGAGAAGTAGAAAGGAATCACCAAGAAAAAGAAGAATGATGATATCCAGCTCAGGGCCCTGGGTTTGCCAAGCCCATACTCACCAGATGTGAGCCCCTGGTTTTTTTTTTCATAACTCCAGCCAGTTATCATTACAGTGTGTTCTAGGAGATCGTGAGGATATGGATGACATTTTTCTCTTTCTAAAATTGATAAATAATATATGAGTCATATCATGTGTAAGACAAACGAAGAAGATATTAGACAGTAATCAGTGCATTATAGCCTAAGTTGCTGATGCACCAACAAATTTAACAACAACTTGGTTAATACTCTAAGATTACTGCTACCAGGATGAAAAACATTGCATTTTCCAGTAAAGTACTGAAGTAGAAATTCTAACATGAGGTTCTCTTGATGCTAGACAGGCTGCTGGGACAGCTCATGGAATTCTGTCAGTTATATATACAGGAAGTCCAACAGTAGACTCAGAGGTGATTATTCTGTTATGGGAAGCATTGGTTAGGATACATCTTAAATATTGCATGTAGGCTTCTGACCCCATTTTAGAAAAGATGTGGACCTGCTGGGAAAAGTACAGAGAAGAGTGACAATACTCTGCTTGAACCTGTTATTATGGCTGTGGAGGGGGGGTAGTTAATCAGGTTTATATAGGAAATAAAGATATTAGGCTGCTCCTTGGCTTAAAATATTGAATTATATGCTGAATTTTATATTATTGAAATACATTTCACATTCAATAAACTTGAAATTATGGGTACTGTTAAAAAATTAAAGATTAAAGAACTTAACAGGGATCTTTGAAAGAATTATTTTTATACTTTAATAAATATGAACAGTTCAGAAAGAAAGATGTTGCTTTGTTTTCTTGAAAATCAGCAGACCTCTCCCTTTTTTATTATATAAAATATTTTCAAAATCATTAACATCTAAACTTATAACTGCCTTTCAGAATTTGAACATTTTTGTACACTTTAGCTGCTCACAAATAACCTTATTTGGATGCAGACCTCAAGGTGGAGCCAGTATCCCTAGGTTTTCAGTAAATTTTCTGTGTGGGGGTGTGTGTGTGTGTGTGTCCGTCCGTCCGTCCGTCCGTCCTAGGGGGAAAAAGGCATTTTGTGTGTTATTGGACACTCAGTCTAAAATACTGCTGGTTCCAATATCTTTCTATTTTAGAAGATTTAGGAGAAGTCTGGTTGGCCTGCCGCCCTAAAATCCACTCATGCACACCTCGTTGGTAAGCCCTGTAATGTCACTTTGGTGGCAACAAACATGTAGCGTGGTTCTCTTCAATATGCCTGGTCAGCGTGAAGAGGAAAAAACAAACCCTCCAGCACTTTTTATGACAACAAGACGAAAAAAAATAGCCCTCAGTCCCCAGTGGCTTTCACTCTCCCTCTTACTGCAGCAATAGGATCAGAGTGGAAGCAGAGGGTGCTAAGAATCTCTGGGTATGACTAGGCTGTCATGAAACTGAACTTGGTCTGTTATCTGTTACAATGTAAGATAGCTCATCGTTGAAGAGAGAAATTAGAGCTGGAAAAGGAATTAGAAAATGTGAATTGGAACATCATCAGCTTGTCTGAAACAAGAAGAAGAAGAAAGGAATCATAAGTTTATCAAGTGGAAATCTGCTGTACACCAATGCAAAGAGTGAAGGTGGAGTTGGATTTTTGGTCCATAAAGATATAAAAAAAGTTTTTGAATTCAAAAGTACATCACCAAAGGTGTCAAGATTACTACTCAGGATTTCGAAGAGGTGCAAACTACAAACTGAAGGTTATAATAATATATGCGCCAACGTCGAGCCATGATGATGAAGAGGTTGAAGAAATGTACACCAAAATTGAGAAACTTCTAGATGAACAGAAAACTCACTACACCATCATTATGGGGAACTTCAATGCTGAGGTTGGAAAGAGACAACAGCACAGAAAGGGAAACTATAGGAAATTTTGAAATTGGTGAAAGACTTGAGGAATTTGTAGAGTTTCAAATGTCAGTACTGACATTTCAGCCAGCATTGAATTGACAGTAGCATTGAAATCTGTCGCCATTTTTTTCGTATCGATGTAGCAGATACTGGAAGTTTCTATGTAACTTGTAGCAGTGTAATCAGTATCAGCAGAGGATTATAAACTATAAAATTATAGTACTACAGACGTGTTTTAATAATTTAATTTGTCGTGTAGATTGTAATGTAAGACAATAATATTCATAAAGCTTTTAGAACTTGTGATATGGCATAAATAGCTAGCAGGAGAGTTTGATTCATGTGGGTGGCAATAGACAATTTTAACTATCTATTATAACCACTATACTTTACAAACATAATGTTATAACTTAATACATATAACTTAAACTTTATAGGAGATACAAAATTCATATAACTCGGTAGGAGATAAAACTCAATACTGAAATATATATATGTGTGTTATTACTGTATTGGGATATAAGTTTAGTGTTATATTTTTAATTGTACAGTAATACCCCGACTTACGCGAACTCGGAGTTACGCGGTTCTTGATTTTTTTCGTTTGGCAACACTGCCGCCCACTATCTTCAAGGTCGTTTTTCATATGTTATCGATATACGGTGCGACGGCGGAGAATGAGAGCGAAAGATGAACAAAATTCAACTTTGCTGCTTTTATGTTTTTTATAACAGTGAAGGGGAAACACATTTCACCATAATAACGTAAAAACCAACACAATTCCAGCTATGGGTATAATCGCAAATGCAATTAGATCGAGTTTACTACCAGTTTATAACAGATTTCACTAGCAGAAACGCAACTGGATTTTCATTGTTTTATGGTAGTAACCCCTAGAAATGTGAGGTGTTAATAGTGTATCTCTGCCTTTATGGTGTTGTTTATTCAGTTGCTACATGCGCGCAGCTTTGTTTATGCGTATCAAGCGTGCCTCCTCGTTTTGTAATTGTGCTTTATTCCCTAAAAATGAGTAAAATACTTAATTAAAAGGTGTGAAAAGGAAGCGTCCTGGTGAAGACACTGCAGATTCAGAGAGAAAAAGAAAAGCAATTATCGATAAACAGAGGCGGACTGGATCAAAAATTCTTACCCGGGAAAATTTATAGTGGCCTCATACTATGGTTTATGGCCAAAATCACACCGGCGCACCGGGGTTTCCCCGGTAAGGCTCATGGCCAGTCCGCCTCTGTCGATAGAGAAAAAAATATGAAATTGTGAAACGCTTTGAGCGAAATGAAAGACCATGTGATATTGCACGTGCTACAGGCGTAAATGAGGCAACGGCGAAAAGCATATGACAATTGCAAACTTGACAGAAGGTCTTAGCTCAATTGAAAAGGGCTTAAAAATTTTAGAAAACATAGACTCCAACGAAGAACGCGTTATAGCTACAAAGCAAGGAATAAAAAAATTTATTAGCTTGCTACGACGAAATTCTGCGTGAAAAAAAGAAGGCGCTGTGTAGTCAGACGAATTTGTTAGATTTTATGAAGCCATCGACATCGAAATAACTTTTTTACGTATGTCATTTGTTTTTTTAATACATATTTTGTATTAATATGTATAAAGAACTGCAATTTTATTAATATTTTTCTTGTAAACTAGTGTTTTTGTTAGTCCTTGGTCCCAATTAAGCAAAATTTATATGTATTTATATGCAAAGTTTTACCCCGACTTACGCGAATTCGACTTACGCGATTTTCGTCGGACCCACCTATCGCGTAACTTCGGGGTATTACTGTATTGAAATTGAATTGAAATTATGCCTCACCAGAGCAGCAAAGCAAAAGGCTCAAGGTAGTGTGGAGTGCTGTGGCTCGGGGAGAACTGAGGTGGGTGGGTGGTTGTCCTCTGACTCGCAGCCTTTTGAAATGTACTGCTTGTTTGATGTTTGCGGAGCTCTCGGCAGTGGGACATGATATTGCCAATTGTCTTTGTGTGTGCTCGATGTAAGGAGTGTGAAGAAACCAGGTGCCAACTCAGTTTTGTTATGGGCCTTTATGAGAGCTTGAAGAACAGGGTAGAAGACCTTGAAGGATTTAAGTTGAGGGGCCCATCAGGCTTTCAGCTGCCCACATCAATGCCAGAGCATCACTTGAACATCAGGCAGCACAGCATATTGTGCAAAAAAAGGATAGGTGGAACAGGACCAGGGTATGTGTGCATGGGGCAAAAGTTGAATGACATTGTAGAGCAGATTATCTTAGAGTGTAGAGTGATATTGTTGTACATTTTGGCACCAGTGATATTAAGAGTAAGATATCTGCAGATTTACTTAACAAGTACAGGTCAGTGTTGAAAAAAAAGCCACAAGTTAGGGTTGAATTTGAAAGTGTCTGCAGTTCTGCCCAGACATGATAGGAAGAGTATATGATGAGAGCCTTGTCGATCAATTTGGCCCTGGAGAGATTGTGCAAGGCTAATGGGGTTGAATTTTTCTCAGCCTGGTCTGTGCTTGTTAATAGTAGAGACTGCTTCTACAAGGATGGGATACACTTAAATAGAAAGGGTGCAAGAATATTTGCTGATGCTATCGACTAATAGATTACTAATCTATTAGTCGATAGCATCAGCAAACACAGACTAATAGATTAACAATAGCCAGACTAATAGATTAACAGTAGCCGCTGCCAGAGGTGAAAGTGATTCTTGCACTGCTTCTATTGGAATGAACAGCAGCCTAGAAGACAAGTTGCAGGGGATTTCAGAGACTGCTGGAAGTCATTGCAGAACAAGTAAATACGTGGACTGTGTTAGGGTAGCTAATAAGAACAGATGCATGTATACTTGTGTTACACTAATGCTAGGAGTTTAGAAAATAAATTTGATGAATTTCAGGTGTTGGTCAAAACATCAACGGCAGATATTGTTAGGATATCAGAGACATGGTGTCACACATATAAAGAATGCAGAATTGGAATTTGGGGAGTACAGTGTATACAGAAAAGATAGACAGGATTGGAAGGGAGGAAGGATTATGCTATTAGTTTAGAAACATAGGTGGACAGTGCAGTGCAGTGTTGAATCAGTTGGGTGAAAGCAAAATTGAGAGTTGGAGTGCCTAATGACATTATAGGCCTAATAACTCTGATGAGTATAATAAACATCTGTACAGAGAATTAAAGTGGACCAGTAAATCAGATTATCTTATAATGGGAGATTTTAATTTCCCAGATATTGACTGGAACTTGTGGGTTAGTCACTCACACACTAACAAGGCTTTTATGGATTTATTGGATGATTTTCTACAGCAGCATGTTCAGGAGGCAACCAGAGGGAGTAATGCTCTTGATCTGATTATCAGTAGTGATTCAACATCATTAAGAATCAGCAGATAAATGAACCACTAGGTGGCAGTGATCACAGTGTGCTGATGTGGGATTTACTCAAAGAAGTAACTAAAATAAGGTGTAAAGGGAAAGGTTTTTGCTTTCTTAAAGGTAACTACAGAGGTCTGAGACAGTTTTTCAATTTTATATAGTAGGACCAACCAATGATCTTAACCAAAGAAAATTCTAAATGGGAAGCATTTAAAGAATTAATCTTCGAAGCTACTAGGCTTTTCATACCAACTAAAAAATATTGTTCAAGGTTTAGGCCTAAATGGATGTCAGATGAACTAATGAGAAATGTGGCAGAGAAGAAAAATGCATGGGATACATATAAATGAATGGGTGACACAGAAGCCAGTGGTTTGTAGATATAAGTTAGTCTGTGATCAAGTCACAAAGAAGGTTAGGCAGTCATAGGCAGATTACGAGAAATCTTTGGCAAAGGATGCAAAGAGTTCTTTACCTATGTAAACTCTAGAAGGAAGGGGATGAATGAGATTGGTCCACTTGATATCGATGGTTTAAGTGTTGATGATCCTGCTCAGGTAGCTAACAAACTGAATAAGAATTTTGCATCAATATTTACACACGAGGAGTTATTCAGGGAGGGGAAGCAAGCCAGAGTTGTATTAAACTCTGGCAATGAACTGAATGATTTTGTAATAACCGAGAGAATAGTGGAGCTGAAATTGTTGAAAATAAACATAAGAAAGATACCTGAGGTGGATGGGATCTGTCCAGTTAAATTAAAGGAGGCAGCAAAGAAAGTAAGCAAATCCTTAGCCATAATTAGAAGCCAGAATCAGCTTCCTTGGACTCAGGGGAGGTAACTGTGGACTGGAGATGTGCATATGTTGACACCAATTCACAAACGAGGATCAAAGGGTGACACAAGTAATTATAGACCTGTTAGTTTAACTTCTGTTCCAGGAAATTAATGGAGTGCACTGGTTAAAGAAGCACTGCAGTATCATCTGGACAAGACTTCAGTTATAGTTCAGATACAGCATGGGTTTGTTAAGGGGAAGTCTTGTCTGACCAATTTGATTGGATACTATGATGTGGTTACAAAGGAACTGGATGCAAAGAATGATTTTGATATCATATACTTGGATCTTAGGATGGCTCTTGATATTGTTGCATGTGGAAGACTACTACTGTACAAATTGGAGCAGTGTGGCATTAAGGGCAAGTTGCTGCAATGGATAAAGGGATGGTTGAGTGGGAGAAGACAAAGAGTGGTAATCAATGGACACTGCTCTTCATGGACTAATGTTATTAGTGGAGTCTCCCGGGGTTCAGTTTTGGGTCCATTATTGTTTTCTGTATTTATTAATGATATTGATGAAGGTATATCAGAGTTAATGTCTAAATTTGCTGATGATACGAAGGTTGGCATTGTTAATGACACTAATAACCGTATGCTACTGCAACAGGATCTAGAAAGGTTGAGCAGATGGGGTGAGAGGTGGCAACTGAAGTTTATCATTGACAAATGTAAAGTACTGCGTATGGGTACTTTGTGACCCCAGAGTAACATTACAACTGTGTGGTATCACACTGAGGGTTGTAGAGAATAAAAGGGACCAGGGGGTAATTGTGCAGTCAGATATGAAGTTTTCTGAGCAGTGCAGACGGTCTCCAAGAGTGGTATCTTCTTAATGATAAACAGGAATTTTTCTAGCAGGGAAAAGGTGATTATCCCCTTGTAGAAGGAAATAGTCAGGTCACAACTTGAGTACTGTATACAGGGAGGCCTCATTTTATGAAGGAAGCACAGCTGCTTGAATGAGTACAGAAAAAAAGAGCAACAGGATTAGTGAATGGAACAAAGGGTTGCTCTTACGAAGAAAGGCTTAAGATTTGCAAATTACAATGTTTGGTGACTAGGCACCTGCGAGGTGATATGATGGAGGTGTATAAGGCCTTGGATGGTTTCAGCAAGCTCAATGGAAGAGTGAAATTTTTCCTCTTGACATAAATTCAAATTGAGGAAAGACAGTTGTAGAATAGATATGCAGAAATTTGCCTTTAGCCCAAGGTGGTTGATTGCCGGAACAAACTTCCATCTGTCGTTGTAGAAGTTGACAGCTGAAATAAATTCGTGGCAGAATTAGACAAACGTTTGGAGCAAATGGATGGGTGAAATGGGAAGGTTTTTTTTTTTTTTGGTTTTTTTGGCTGATGCCACATAAGCTTACTTTTTTGCATCATATGCCTCTACTAATGCTAATGAACACTTTTTTTCAAAAAAAGGATGAACAGAAAGTGGACATGGAAAAGCCCAAATGGATTAACTACTAAAGAAATTGACTTCATCTTCACTAACAGAAGATATACAGCAGGTCCCCATTATAACGCGGTTCGCTATAACGTTGTTCTTATATTATAACCTGTATCTGACTATAACGCTGTCACAGATCACTATAACGCTCTTTTACAGATTGCATTTTTGGCATATTTAACGAAATCGTTTCATTTGATGGAGTCGATAGCTTGAAAATGAATAGCAAAACAGCATTAAAACGTTTCCCACGCCGACTTGAGTAATTTTCCCACGCTCAGTGAAATTTTCTTGCACGCTAATTTAGTTTCAGTACAGTAACTTGTTACGTAGTTCCGAGATCAACATTTTAAAAAATGATCAAGTATATTGCTTGTAATATTTGCGTTATATGCATTTATCCGAAGTCTAGTCATCACTCAGTAGAGTATTAGACATCGTGCATAACGGAAAGTTTACTTGAACATTGTATCGTAATTAATTCAACCAACGCAGTTACATTTTCGAAGAGCTAATAATGACTGATAGGAATGAAAATGCAACAACGTCTGGGCGCAGTACGAAGACTATAAATGTAAGAAAAAGACTGAATTTGAAAATTAAATTAGATGTTTTGAAGCAAATCGATTCCGGTCAACGACAAACGGATGTGTGCCATAATTTAGGACTTGCAACTTTAACTGTAAGAACAATTATAAAAAAATAAAGAATTAATTTTTGCAGCAGGAAAGATAGCTAGTTCCACTGCAAGCAACTAGGACTAGGCCGGCTATTAGGATTGAAATGGAAAGACTTTAATTTTATTGAAGATAATATTCCAATACAGAATTCAGTTAAGTTAAATATTAAAAAAAGAGAGAGAGAGAAAGACATTAGCCAATATGATGATCTGAAGAAAACTCGCCTAAAAAAAAAAAAAAAAATGTGGAACCATTTAAAACTGGTAAGGGCTGGTTGAATAGATTTAAAATCCAGGGAGAAGCCGCAAGTGCAGATCAAGGTGCCGAAACTTTCAAAAAAGAACTTGTTAAAATTGTTGAAGAGGGGTATTATGTGTTATACTTCTCCACAAGTTTTTAACATAGCTGAAGCAGGACTTTTGTGGAAACGAATGCCTAAAAGAAGTTTCATATTGAAAGAAGAAAAAAACATGCCAGGTTTCAAAGCGGCGAAGGATCGGTTGACTTTATTGTTGGTTGTAACACTGCGGGGGATTTAAAATTAATACCCCTTTTAGTTTATTTGGAAGAGGGCCAAAGTTCAACTCAAAATCCACACATTTGTCATGATTAAATTCATCAATTAAATTAAATTCATTATTTTAATTGGAATTTTAAATTTACTTTTGATACGCAAGTAGTTACCACATAATTATACGTATGCAATGCAGAATATTTTATATGTGCAAATATTTGAATATTAAATATTTTGACCGACATTTGTGCATCTTTTCATTACTGTTAATTATTCATTAGGAAATATCCTATGGCACCGACCGCAGCTCATAAATACATATGTTACCTTATGGGAAAGCGGCGCTCGCTTAGCGCGGATTCACTTAGCGCTCTGTTTTTCCGGAACGAATGATCAGCGTTAAGTGTGGGGGGGGGTCACCTGTATTGTGAATGATGTTATCGTTCTGAACAAGATCACTTCTGACATGTTGGAAGTAATCACAGAATGGTAAGATGCACACAATATAGATGTAAGAAAAGAAAGAAAAAAACTGACTCAAGTTAAAAGTACGAAGGTCTTTGAGATAATAGAAGAGGAGAAAAAGCAGTACAGATTAAGAACAAGTTTGAGCTTCTGCAGACCTTTCAGATACAAAATACAACTTTCTGAAAGGGATCAAGTCCGAGAAGCCAATAGGTAAAAAAAAAAGAAATCCAATGAAGAAAAATTTAGTCAAGAAACCTTGTCATGATAAACCGAAGCTGACAAATGAAAAGCAAGATAAACACCGACAAGGACAAAATTGAATATACTGAGTTATGCAAAGCTATTAGAATGAGAATGAGAGAGGACAAAAGAAGATTTTTTTTTATATATATTTTAACAATAAATAGACTCATTCACCAACCATGAAAATATAAGTATTTTACTGTAACTAAAATATTTACAAATAAAATAAAATAAATATTTACAATAACTGCTATTATATTAAATTAAATTATGTACATTGTAAAAAAAACAAAAAAAAAACACATTAAAACTATGATGAAATCCTTGCGATAAAATACACTAAAATAAACCAGATTAAAAGCGAATAAAACGATAAAAATCTGGAGCTTTTGGAAGCATCGGCTTCCTTCCTCAGCAGTAACAAAACTTCCTGCAGCACGTCCTTATATAACAGGCTCACGGTACTTATACACGTGGTTTAGTCGGCACATGGTCTGAACTGGAAATGGAAACAGCTCGGGAACGTGTCAAGCAAAACCGTTCATCCATACTTAGGATGATAGTTTCAAACAGAGGATGCATACGCATACCTCTGTCCCTATTCATAATATTGTAGTCGGATGAACAGATTCGTAGGCTCTCGAGCCATTTACGGTTCCAGAACCCATGCGCTCGATCCACAATAACAGCCTCCTCTGGGGAGATTTGATGCTGCTTCTCCCAAAAATGTTCGGCGACAGCAGACTTATTGTAATCAGCAGTTTTTATAGCATTTGAATGTTCCCCCAGACGATCTTTGAGCCGTCGTTTTGTCTCGCCCACATAACATTCCCCACAATCCGGGCATTTTATTCTGTATACTACTCCATTACTCAGGTCCTTTGCTATTGGGTCTTTTACCTGAGACAACACTGTGTGCAACCTCCGCCCGGGAAGCTGCACACAGCGTGTTTTATAACCCCGCAAAACTCTAGCAAGATGCTCAGTAAGGCCCAGATAGTAAGGAATGTATGCGGTAGCCACAGGAACAAATGATTCCTGACGGTTGGACTCTATTCCTCTACTAAATCTGTCTATGATCCTCTGGGGGTATCCACATTTTCTAAGGTCTACTGTGACTCGTCTAATTTCACATTCTTTGTCCTCAGAGGTAGGGCTGTGTGACCCTGCTCTACATTATTCTTATGCTGCCCAGCTTGTGCTGAACTATAATGGGTGTACTGGCCTCTGCACATGGGTTTTTTAAACCTAGGGCCTATCCTAGAGACCAGTACATCCAAGAATGGAAGGGTACCTCCTGTCTCCACCTCTGAGGTAAATTGTATAAATTGGGAGAAGCTATTAAGCCAATGGAGTGCATCATCCTCTCTCTTCTTCTGGACCACGGTGAAGGTATCATCAACATACCTTTTCCATTTCTTTATGGGAAACTCACATCCACTTAAAACCCTATCCTCTAACTCCTCCATGGCCAAATTGGCCACGATGGCGCTAATGGGAGATCCCATGGCTGTACCGTGAACCTGTTTGTACATAACACCTTGGTACACCATAGTGGTGCTGGCCAGACAAAGTTCCACACCAGAACAAATATCCTCAACATTTAAAAGTGATCTATTACCCAAAGAGACATCATTACTCAAAGCTTTTCTAACACAATATATTCCATGTTTAATTGGAATGCATGCGAATAGCGACACCACTAAAAAAGAAATCATGCTCTAGTTTTCATTTACAATCAAATCTTTCACAAAACTAACAAATTCTTTACTGTCTTTTATGACATAGTTGGACTGGCCCACTATAGGTAAAATCAATTTAGCCAAATACCCTGACAAAGCATATGTGACTCTTCCTATAAATGATACAATAGGTCTGAGTGGGACTTCTGTCTTATGAGTTTTTGGAAGTCCATAAAACCTAGGGAGTTGACATCCAGTAGCATGAAAAAACCAAAAGGTCTCCCTGGAAATCTTCTCTTCCTTTAACCAAGCCTGTACCAGTTTATTAACGCGCCGCTCTAGGCCAACCAACGGGTTTCTCTGAGTAACTTTATATGTATTATTGTTCTGTAAAAGGTCCATTGCTTTTTTGTGATAGTCTTCTTTGTTTAGGACAACCGCTGATCTGCCCTTGTCCGCAGGTAAAACCACAATTCCATCGTCTTTTCTAAGTTCATTCAAGGCTTTTTTTTGATTAAAGTTAAGATTCGGAGATACTTTCTTTACCTGGCTCAAAATATAATTTTGAGAAATATAACAATAATACGTATAAAGTTACTCAGAGAAACCCGTTGGTTGGCCTAGAGCAGCGCATTAATAAACTGGTACAGGCTTGGTTAAAGGCAGAGAAGATTTCCAGGGAGACCTTTTGGTTCTTACATGCTACTGGATGTCAACTCCCTAGGTTTTATGGACTTCCAAAAACTCATAAGACAGAAGTCCCACTCAGACCTATTGTATCATTTATAGGAAGCCCCACATATGCTTTGTCAGGGTATTTGGCTAAATTGATTTCGCCTATAGTGGGCCAGTCCAACTATGTCATAAAAGAGAGTAAAGAATTTGTGAGTTTTGTAAAAGATTTGATTGTAAATGAAAACGAGAGCATGATTTCTTTTTTAGTGGTGTCACTATTCACATGCATTCCAATTAAACATGAAATATGTTGTGTTAATGATGTCTCTTTGGGTAATAGATCACTTTTAAATGTAGAGGATATTTGTTCTGGTGTGGAACTTTGTCTGGCCAGCACCACTATAGTGTACCAAGGTGTTATGTACAAACAGATTCACGGTACAGCCATGGCATCTCCCATTAGCGCCATCGTGGCCAATTTGGCCATGGAGGAGTTAGAGGATAGGGTTTTTAGTGGATGTCAGTTTCCCATAAAGAAATGGAAAAGGTATGTTGATGATACCTTCACTGTGGTCCAGAAGGGGAGAGAGGATGATGCACTCCATTGGCTTAATAGCTTCTCTCCCAATTTATACAATTTACCTCAGAGATGGAGACAGGAGGTACCCTTCCATTCTTGGATCTCTAGGATAGGCCCTATGTTTAAAACTTCACTGTTTAAAAAACCCATGTGCAGAGGCCAGTACACCCATTATAGTTCAGCACAAGCTGGGCAGCATAAGAATAATGTAGTGAAAGCTCTACTAGATAGAGCAGGGTCACACTGCACTACCTCTGAGGACAAAGAATGTGAAATTAGACGAGTCACAGTAGACCTTAGAAAACGTGGATACCCCCAGAGGATCATAGACAGATTTAGTAGAGGAATAGAGTCCAACCGTCAAGAACCGTTTGTTCCTGTGGCTACCACATACATTTCTTACTATCTGGGCCTTACTGAGCATCTTGCTAGACTTTTGCGGGGTTATAAAACACGCTGTGTGCAGCTTCCCGGGCGGAGGTTGCACACAGTGTTGTCTCAGGTAAAAATCCCAATAGCAAAGGATCTGAGTAGTGGAGTATAGTATACAGGATAAAATGCCCGGATTGTGGGGAATGTTATGTGGGCGAGACAAAACGACGGCTGAAAGATCGTCTGGGGAAACATGCAAATGCTATAAAAACAGCTGATTACAATAAGTCTGCTGTGGCCGAACATTTTTGGGAGAAGCAGCATCAAATCTCCCCAGAGGATGCGGTTATTGTGGATCGAGCGCATGGGTTCTGGAACCGTCAATGGCTCGAGAGCCTACAAATCTGTTCATCCGACCACAATATTATGAATAGGGACAGAGGTATGCATATGCATCCTCTGTTTGAAACTATCATCCTAAGGTACGGATGAATGGTTTTGCTTGACATGTTCCCGAGCTGTTTCCGCTTCCAGTTCAGACCATGCGCCGACTGAACCACGTGCATGAGTACCGTGAGCCTGTTATATAAGGATGTGCTACAGGAAGTTTTGTTACTGCTGAGGAAGGAAGCCGATGCTTCCGAAAGCTCCAGATTTTTATCGTTTTTATCACTTTTAATCTGGTTTATTTTAGTGTATTTTATTGCAAGGATTTCATCATAGTTTTAATGTTTTGTTTTGTTTTTTTACAATGTACATAATTTAATTTAATATAATAGCAGTTTTTGTAAATATTTATTTTATTTTATTTGTAAATATTTTAGTTACAGTAAAATACTTATATTTTCATGGTTGGTGTATGAGTCTATTTATTGTTAAAATATGAATTTGCCCAACCTCAGAGGCCTTTTCCAAGAAAAGAAGATTTAACAGAAGAAAAGTAGAACAATCATTAAGGAAAAACAAAGGACTTAAATCAACACCATGTGCAGTAATACAGAAAGTCAAATGATACTGAAACTGAAGAATAGTGATGGTGTACCTAATAAATAGCAGAGAAGGCATAATTAAAATAGCAGAAGACTATACTATAAAATATTATATAAGGAGAAGGAAATGATGCCAGCTTCCCCACGAAGATGGATCACAAATTAGCAACACGGGCATACAAGACGCACCCTAGTTTTGGCCACATATTTTGGAAAAAATAATAACCCTTCTATTATCCTTTGATACTGTTTATGGTGAAACTATGAAGCGATCTTTTACTGACTGATGTAAACAAATATGTGACATGGCGTGATACGGGACGTGATCATGGGGTAGGTATTAAAATAAATTAAATGGAGTTACATTTATTTATTTTTTATTTTTTTATTAAATGGACTTACAACATAGACTTACAACATAGTTAGGTGAGACCAGAACTGATCCCGCATGAGAAGCAACGGCTTCTTGTGAAGTCCACCAGGACGGCGTGACCACACCTTTTCCAGCCAAAACCTCATGCCATGCTCATCCATCCATCCTTTGGGGTGAACTTAAATAAAAAGTCTTGCTGGAATGCTTTCTTTCGGCATTGTTTTCCTTTTAAATATTAGTAATGGTGGTAACTTGGTACCATCAGCACAACATGCCTCACTTCTGTAAAATGGGATTTCTCATTGCCGGAAGTTTTAATGGTCACAGATTTAGCACCTTAAAATCAACTGTCTTATTAGAGGAAACGTCAAACGAACTTCATCCATATTTGCAATTTGACTAAGTTCAAAGTCATTTTCTTTTCTGACATTGATAATATATAGGTGAAAATCAATAATTTTGTTTTCGTACTCAGGCATTTCTAATCCGTGTCTCTTCATAAATCTATAGCAGAAATTCTTACTCACTCTAAGACAAATATGGGCGTCACTTTCTCTTTGTAAAAGACACTTGGAATTGAAAAATCCCAATCCAGTCTAATTAGCCTGCCATACCATAAAAGCACGGATCATAGAGGAATACCATAAAAGTGCAAGATCATATTATAGAGGAAGCAGACACATGGAAAAATGAAACAAGTTTTTACTTACGTTTGATTGTGAGATTCATATCACGCAGATTTTAACAAATTTTCCACGAAAAAAAGATTACTGTTTTTGTTGCCATAGATTGTAACCACTGATAATTGTTAAAAATATATTTCAACAGATAAATCTTAAGTAAAATTGGTGTGAATTTCAAAGGGAAGTTTTCAGAACTTAGTTTACCGGCACTGTGTCATCGAAAATGGATTGCCGGTGGTCTTTAGGCCTAATCTGACATTGACCATATAAGACGCAGGGTGATTTTCCGAGTATTACTTGCGAAAAAAACCGCGTCTTATAAGCCGGAAAATACGGTACCTGATATCCTTTTGATGAGGTAGAACATGCACTGAAGAAAATGAAGAATCAGAAAGCCCCGGGTTAAGATGAAGTTTTTTTTTTTTTTTTTTTTTTTTTTAATGTAAACCCCAAACATGAGAGGTATTAGAACCTATAGTACTTAGTACTGTGCTTGGGTTGGAGGTTGAGAAGATGAAAGAAGATATTTGTTAACATTGGACTTGAGCTTGTATAGACTGTAATTTTCAGGAAATACATATGAAGGAAGGTTGTTCCAGAAAATGGCAGTTGAATGAATAAACGAGGAAGATGAAAAGTTGGTTCTGTGAGTTTGAAGTTAGACAGTAAATGGATGTTGGCTGGTGGCAGTACATGTTCGGACTGTTTTGAAAGAGAGAGAGTGGGCATTATAGAAGCCAATTCAGAAGAACGGTGGCCATGGAAATATCTGTAGAAGAGGCATGCAGCACAAACAGTACGTCTATGAGATAGCGAGTGGAGAGACTCTGTTAGAGATGAATCATTAATTAACCTAACTGCCCTCTTCTGAATGGAATCAAGAAGCCTGAGAGAGGTTTTGGGGGCACCACCCCAGATGTGGGAACAATATTCCATGGCAGGGCAGATTTGCGATTTATACAGAGTGAGCAGCTGTTTTGATGAAAAGTAACGCAGAGAGCGAAAGAGAAAACCAAGTTTTTTAGATGCAGAGTAAGCAATATTTGTAACATGCTTGTGCCAAGAGAGATTAGAAGTCAGGGTAATCCCCAAAAGAGATATATCATTTTGCCTAGAAATCGGATTGTCACTAAAGATAAGCATAGGAGCAGAAGAATCCTTTTTGCGAGATATAAGACAAGACTGAGTTTTAGAAGGGAAATCAACTAAGTTGTCTTTGCCCCACTGGAGAATTACCTGAAGATCATCATTTAAGGAATTGGTAGCAGATTTTCAAGAAGTTGAAGCTGATTGAGCAGGGCAAGGTTTCTCAAAATGGAAAGTGGAATGCAATGTGCTATCATCGGCAAAACTATGGATAGGATTTCCAGTCAATGGAAGAAGGTCATTAATATACAACAGGAAAAGAACTGAACCTTGAGGGACACCAGCATTGGTGGAGAAGTTAGAAGACAGAGAGCCATCTACCATCACCCTCAGTGAATGATCAGAGAGAAAACTGGATAACGAATTACTAAAAACAGTTGGCAAACCATAAGATGAAAGCTTGTTTAGAAGACCTTTATGCCAAACATGATCGAAAGCCTTCGAAAAGTCAAGAGCAACTGCTTGTGTTTCACCGAACCTTTCCATTGAATTAGTCCATAAATGGGTAACATAAGCCAGAATATCACCAGTGGATCGACACTGACTGAATCCATACTGGCGATCGTTGATCAGACGGTAGGTTTCTAGGTAGTTTAAGAGTTGGCAGTTAATTGATTTCTCCATTACTTTAGAAAGAGTAGAAGTAATTGCAATGGGATGATAATTGGATGGGAGGGATTTGTCACCCTTTTTAGGAACTGGCTGGATATGAGCAAATTTCCAAGCAGAAGGAAAAACACCTCTGGAATAAGAAAGTGGAAAAAAGGTGGCAAAGAATAGGAGTAAGTTCAGGAGCACAGGTTTTTGGAACAAGTGGAGAAATACCATCAGGACCTGGAGCTTTCTTAGCATCAAGATTCATCAAAATCCTTCTGATATCCTTTTGACGGAAGACCACAGGAGGTATTGAATGGAGCATGTTGGGAATGGTGGGAGGTATTTTGCCAAGATCATTAATACATGAGCTGGAAGAAACATGGGATGCAAGCAGGTCAGCTTTATCCTTGGCTGAAGTGACAACAGATCCATCTGGTTTGGACAGAGGTGGGAGCAGAGATGGGCAAAAGTTGTGGCCAATAGCTTTGGCAAGAGACCAGAATGCTCGGCTACCATTAGGGCAAGAAGCAAGTTTTCTATTCTTAGCCTGTTCAAACTTTAGTTTGGACTGATTAATAATTGCTTTACAATTGTTGCAAGCTTTGGTGTAGGCAGAAAATGAAACTGAAGAATTAGAAACAAGCCAATTATGATATGCAACATTCTTCTCTTGAACAGCCTTATCACATTTATTGGAAAACCAAGGTTTAGATAAAGGACGAGATTTTAAAGTGGAGTTTGGGATAAAGGATTCCATTCCTGCAAGAATAATTTCACTGACACGATCTGAGCAAATGTTGACATCAGAAGTGTTGAAACAGTAATCCGACCAAGGAAAAGAAGAAAAAAAATCTTGCAGGTCATCCCATTTTGTATTCTTGTAATGCCAAACAACACAAGGTTGAGAATAGCCATGAGATAAAGGCTCCTTTGGAGAAGAGACAATCACCAAGTTGTGATCTGAAGTGCCTGAAAGACCTCTCACTTTGACCGTGTACTTAGAAGGGTTGTTTGTGAGAAAAAGATCAAGCGGGTTAGTGTATGGTTAGGATTGACCGGTATTCTTGTAGGTAAATGAACAATCTGTGCAAAGTCATTAGTAATTGCAAAAGCCTCAGCATCTCGACCAGCTGGGTCAGTGTGACTAGAAAGCGGAAGCCAGCTGGAGTTGTGAACATTAAAATTGCCAAGGAAAATTACCTCACTGTTAGGAAAGTTGGACTGGAGAAAGTCAAGTTGCAAAGAGAGGAAGTCAAAGAGCTCCAAGTGATTAGTGGAGTCGGGAGAACGGTAGAGACAACAGATGAATTTGACACAATGAGGTAGAGAGATTTTAAGCCAGAGAAGATCAAAGAGAGGAGATTCCAAATTGCCAAGTCTCTGACAGGGAATATCAGAACGGACATATGCACAAGTACCACCTTTGAGGCGAAAGGAATCATTAGTGTTGTTCCCCAGGGTTCAGTGTTGGGCCATTGTTGTCTTGTATATTTATCAATGATATTGATGAAGGTATATCACGTTTAATGTTTAAGTTTGCCAATGATACAAAGGCTGGCATGGTTTTTAATGACAGTATGCTACTCCAACTGGATCTGAATAAGTTGGGAAATTGGGCTGAGAAGTGGCAACTGAAGTTTAACATTGACAAATGGAAAGTACTGCATATGGGTAGCAATAACTGAAGAGAAACGTACTAACTGTCTGGTACTACACTCAGGGAAGTGGAAAGTGAAAAAGGCCTGAGGGTAATTGTGCAGTCGACTATGAAGTTTGCTGAGCAGTGCAGATGGGCTGCCAGGGTTAGTCATGGAGTCTTGTCAATGATATATAGGAATTTTGCTAGCAGGGACAGGGAGGTGATTATCCTGTTATACAAGGCAATGGTCAGGCCACATCTAGAGTACTGTGTACAGGTCTGGAGGCCTCATTTTAGGAAGGATGTAGAGTTGCTCGAACGAGTACAAAAGGCGCCTCCGTAGCCAGGTGGGAAGGAGCAGCAGTGCATAGCACACACTTCTTGATTAGACCGGGGTTCGAGCCCGTCACCACCAAATACGGAGGATGCGGAAAGGTCAGAATGACCACCGCATATCCCGGAGCAATATGGCCTTAGTTGCTAATGCTCCTAAAAATCAAATAACGAACGAACGAACGAACGAGTACAAAGAAGGGCAACAAGATTGGTGAGGGTATCAAAGGGGTGCTCTTACCAAAAAAGCTTAAGTGCTGCAAAATGCAGTGCCCTGAGAGTAGGCACCTGCGAGGTGATTTGATTGAGGTGTATAAAGGCCTTGAATGGGTTGAGCAAGCTGAATGCTGATTGGATTCTTCCTCTTGCTCAGACTAAGAACCCGAGTGGGGCACAGTTTCAAATTGAGGAAAGAAAGTTGTAGAATAGATGTGCAGATATTTTACCTTTAGCCAGCGGGTAGTTGTGTTGTGGAACAGACTTCCATCTTTTGTTGTGGAAATTGATAGCCTAAATAAATTTAAGGCTGAGCTGGACACATATTTGGAACAAATGGAGGGGTGAAATGGGAGGTTTTTTTTTTTTGGATGAGTTGCTCGCTTTCTCTCGTCATATCCCTCTACTAATGATATGAGTGATATGAGTCACTGTGCATCATCAAGTAAGTAAAAGTTTTACAAAAAAAAATGCCCAGTGTTACTTAAAGTAAAAAAAAAAAGTAAAGTGCAGCCATTATCAACCCACTGCAGGATGGGAGCCTCCTCAACAATTCATGCTGAGGGAAATGGACCATAATCTGCCAAGCTGGTCCAGTGCGGGTTGGCAGATCGACCGTATTCAGCAGTCAGGGGCTTGAACCCCGGTCTACTCAAAGAGAGTATGCTACTGCACTCCCGCTTTTGACCACTCGGCTACGGAGGCCTAGTAACACAAATGATTTGTAATAAAAACATCAAAAACTTACTTTCCTTTGAAATTGGTGTATTAGTGACTATCCAAACATCCTGTATAATATTGAAATAATACTCCCATTTTCTAGAATATTGTAGAATCTTCTACTAAATTCTACCACATTCAGGAATCTTCTACAATGTTCTATTACACTCAGGTGTGTTCTACACCTCTCTGGAATATTCCTGAATATTCTAGAAATATATTAAACATTTCTTAAATATTATTTGTCAATAAAAAATTGGTAAACAAGTTGGACATATTTTAATAAAAACTTTGAAATTAAGAAAAATGAAATGCGATTCCAAATTTTTTAGCAGGATTACAGGCACAACATCGACACTAAATTGTTATCTGTTCAGGATCAGGATTCTTCCTGATTCCTATAATCAGATTGAACTTTTAGAGCATCCCTCCATAGTTAGATAGCATTTGGAACAATTTAAGCAGTTATGTGCTGCTGATGGTCTTCAATTATTAATTCCTGCCTAGATCTGATATTGGAATTAGTAAGAATCCTAAAATGTCACCAGAGCATAATTTAGTGTCAGTTTTTTTTTGTTTTTTTTTGTTACTTGTTGGTGCATCGGCTTCTGTGGCCATAATGCACTTCCCAAAGTTTTTACATTTACTGTGATCCAAGCCGAGGCAGGATTCAAACCTTTGGGTTGCCAGGCAGGCACTTTACCCACCCGGCTAGCCCGGTCAGCTTAGTGTCAGTATTGTGTTTGTAATTAATACAGATATCAATAAAAATCTATGTGTTTTTCAAATCCATATGCTATTAAGTGTCTTAATACAGGGTGTTTATAAATGGTTGGAACACTCTCAGTGATTTATTGCACAGACTAGGATGGACAGATATCAGTCATATACATGCCTTGTGAAAAAGAAAATGGCAAAGTTTTTTTTTACATCACATCACATCACCACAACAATTCAGTGTGGAAACCAAGTGTGACATGGCAAATGCCCACACAGTAATCGAACTCTGGACATACCCTGTCCAGCATATCCTGTGTGACCATGGTGTTAGCTTATTCAGTTCTCTGCTTAAGTTACTGGATGTCACATGGCAAGGTGGTACATAAACATGATTGTTTATTGTGTTTATCCCCACAAGAAGAAATCACATAAGAAATCAGTCCGGTGATCTCGGCGGCCTTTTCAAGAAACATTCGTCCCTTTCTCCAGCACGTCTGATCCAATGCTTGTGTAGCTCGGTGTTAAAGTAGGCCCGAATGTCATTATGGAAGTGGGAAGGGCCCCTGTCTTGCTGGTAAATAAAGTCATCACTATCTTCGTGAACTTGTGGCATCAACCATTGCTGAAGCATATCGAGGTATGATAGGCTATCCCACAGTGCAGTAACATATCTTACTTCTCTGTGGGCTATCCTACAGAGGTATGACAGGTAATGCCAACTGGCAGTGAATGATGGAACTACATGCCTCTGCAGTAACAACTGGGAAACTTTCATGGTTTCTCTTTCACATGATATAAATAAGTAAATGGTATCTTTCTTACTCCATGTGCAATAAATTATTGAAAGTGTTCCCACCATTTATAGACACCCTGTATATAAAAGGTGTGGCAATAAAGTTTCCAAAACTGTGCTGCTGTGGTGGTCATGTTTGATGACTTTGAAAATAAAAGTGGTGTGTTGTAGTTTAAACTTCCTCCAAAAGATGGTGGTACAGAGATTGTCCAGTTGCAAGTAACAACCAGTTTTGTTAGCGGTGTTCATGCTCCATATCACAATTTTGCAATGGAACAATGAAAGAATATCAAATTTTGTTTTAAACTGGGAAAATTTGCAACAGAAATGTATGAAATGTTAAGAACTGTTTATGGTGATGAAATGTTAAGAACTGTTTATGGTTATGAAATGTTGACATACCACTGTGCTGCTGAATGTATGAATGGTATAAACAGTTCAGAAATGGACATGAGGATGTTTCCGATAGCCCAAGAGGTGGGCATCTGTCATCCTATCAAAAAGAGGACAAAGCTGCAGAGGTTTAGGAAATTGTGGAAAGAGATCATTGTTTGACCCACAGAATGATGGCTGATGAGTTGGAAGTGAATAAGGAGACAATTTGTCAAATTCTGTGCAAAGATTTGTGCAAAACTAATGCCTCATAGTCTGCAGGATGAGCAAAAGCAGTGAAGTGTCATGATGTGAAGACTTCATCTAGACTTTTCAAGATAATCCTAATTTCCTTGACTGTATTGTCACCAGAGATGACTGTTGGATGTTTCAGTACACACAAGATAGATGAAGTGTTAGAGCATGCAGTGAACTTCAAAATCATCAAGGCCCAAAAAAGTTTTGATTGCAGAATTCCAGAATCAAGACAATGCTGATCATGTTTTTCAACAAATGGTGTGATTCACAAGAAATTTGTACCAGAAGAGGAGAGAATCAATCCTATGTTCTGTGTACAGATACTTCAGAGATTACTGAAGCACAATTCCTTGTGGCACCATAATTTTGAGAGACAGATAGCTAATTCTTGTTGCCTGATAATGCTCTCATCTGTTCTGCACTTGTTACGAAAACATTTCTGATAAAACTTGGCATTGTTCAGATCAACCATCCCCCATACAATCAGCGCCAGTGGATTTCTTCCTCTTTCCCAAGGTGAAAACTCCCTCAGAGGAAAGAGTTTTCAGAATGTTGAGGATAACGGGTGCTTGCCCTCGAGAATAATGCATCTGGGAGCTCGTCAGGAACACAAGACTCCAGCAATCTACTAAGTGATGCACATCGGATTTGGGCCTCCAAACAGAAAAACCAAGTGCAAACTACTCTGGTTAAAAAGTACATTGTTTTATTAGGAGACTCCATTGTCAGGGAAATGGGGAATATTTTTTGTAATAAGGATAGGTGGAGTAGAACCAGGGTATGTCAGCCGGGAGCAACTATTAATGATGTCACCAACAGATTGTCAGATTTTAAGGGGGGAGTAAAGAGAATATTATTATTCATGTGGGGACTAATGACACTAAACGTACACGATCTGACAATTTGTTGGAAAAATACAGGACCATGCTGAGGAAATGCCGCGAGCTAGGCCAACAATGTCTATGTGTCTTCAATTCTGCCCAGACACGATAGAAGGGATTATATGTTAAAAGCCTTGTGGATTAACTCAAGACTTGAAGGACTCTGCAAGGCTTTAGGGGGGGAAATTTCTATCAGCATGGCCCACACTTGTAGGTAGAAGGAATTTGTTTTGTAGAGACGGGATACACTTAAACAAAGGTGATGCAAAAGTTTTTGCCAGTATTATTGAGAATAACTTAAAGGTTCAGGGAAACTGCTAGTTAGGGGTGATGTGGGTAATACTGACACGCGTTTATCTGATAATATTGGTCAAAGTAACTCTTGCACATACCTCAAGAGTTCTTATCTGTTACCCCAACTGGACATATTATCTAGATGTTCTGGGGACAGAAACGTTTCAAGTGAGCGGGTAGCTGATGCCAGGGAAGAGAGCCTAAAAAACTTCAAGGGTTATGCTAGGGTTGTTAAATATACAAGAACAGTAAGTCTTAATTGTTTATACAGTAATGTTAGAAGTGTTGTAAATAAAATGAGCGAGTTCGAGCTGCTGGTTAAAACAAGTAATGCGGACATAATAGGGCTTAAGGAGACGTGGTTTCACCCGAAAATTGGGGATGATGAGTTTCAGTACGGCTTGTATAATGTATTTAGGAAGGATAGGGTAGATAGAATGGGCGGTAGGGTAATGCTTCTTATCAGAAGCAGCCTGAGTGTGACAATAGCTTTCCCTGATTCAGACGTTTCACATGCTAGTATAGAATCTGTATGGTGTGAAATAGTTGGAAACAAAGGTATAATGCGAGTAGGAGTAATCTACAGACCAGGTGATTGTGAAGATTATGATGAAAGCCTCTAAATGCAAATGGAATGGGCAAGTAAGCATCAATGTCTTATTATGGGTGATTTCAATTTGCCTCTAATTGATTGGAGTAAATGGGAAAGAAACTTGACATGGGGAACAAAATTTTTAAATCAGCTAGATGACTGTTATTTGTATCAACATGTCAGGGAAAGTACCAGAGAAAAGAATATCCTAGACCTCATCATCACCCATGAGTCAGATGACATAACAGGGCTGACAGTAGAGGAACCAGTAGCAGGAAGTGATCACGGAGTTCTACGGTGGATGATGATGAGAGAGGTAGCAGCAGTAAAAGGCAAAGGAATGGGTTTTAATTTCGGAAAAGGAAATTACGATTCCTTAAGGTACTACATGGCCAAATCAAATGAATACATTTAAACTGTGGTATGCTTTTCAAACATTAATCACAGATGCCTTGAATGCGTATATACCATTAAAAAAAATACTCCACTAGGGGGGGGGGGTTCCAAGTTGGATGAATAGTGAAGTTGCCACATTACTTGAGCAGAAAAAGGTGGCATGAAAGGTTACAGAGTAATAAAAAGTAGCGAAGCCTATAACAGCTACAAGATGATCTGTAATAGAGCCACAGAAAAGGTTCAACAGACAAAGGCAGTTTATGAGAAATCACTAGCAAACAGAGCAAAGGGGGGGGGGGGGGGCATAAGGAATTCTACACATATATAAATGCCAAGAAGAGCAGGACAAACCAGATCGGACCTTTACTTAAGGGAAAGGGGATAGTGTTAAATACATCTGCAGTTGAGTTCATCTGCTGTTGCAGATGAACTTAACAGTTATTTTGAATCGATATTTACAAATGAAAAACCTTTTGTGGCAATGGGAAATTGTGGGAGTGAAGTTGAAAAATATGTAATTAATGATATTGAAATTTCGCAAGATTATTTAATGAAAAAACTTTCGAGCCTACAGGCCAGTAAGGCTCCTGGAGTTGATGGAATATACCCTATAATCTTAAGGGAACCGGCAAGTGAGTGCATTGAACCATTGAGGTTAATTATGCGAGCATCACTAGACTCTGGGGAGATTCCCTTGGATTGGAAAAGTGCCAATGTATTTCCCATACTTAAGGGTGGCTCTCAGAGTGAAGTGGGAAATTATCGACCTGTCAGTCTGACTTCAGTGGTAGGGAAAATCATGGAGGCAATGATCAAGGGTGGAATTCAGGATCATTTGGATAGAATTGAAATTCTCAAGGATACTCAGCATGGTTTTGTAAAGGGAAAATCATGTTTAACAAATCTGGTTCGCTATTTTGAAAGGGTCAGTCACGAGCTGGATTTAGGGAATAATTTCGACATTGTTTATTTAGATTTCAGCAAAGCTTTTGACTCAGTCCCACATGAGCGGTTGCTTTATAAGCTGGAACAGGTTGGAATTACTGGGAAAATCCTTAAATGGATAGCAGGATGGCTTCAGGGCAGGAGGCAGAGGGTTGTGATAAATGGCTATTCCTCAGATTGGGTTGATGTAAGAAGTGGGGGTTCCCCAAGGATCACTATTAAGACCACTGTTGTTTTTAATTTTCATAAATGACATCGATGAAGGGATAGAGGGCGTGATGTCTAAATTTGCAGATGATGTTAAAATTGGTGGAGTAGTTAATGATCACTCAAGCTGAGCTTCTTCAGAGAGACCTAGATAGACTTCAGGAATGGTCAGAAAAATGGCAGCTATGCTTTAATCCAACAAAGTGTAAGGTATTACACCTGGGAAACAGTAATCCCAAAATAACTTATTCACTTGGTGGAGTTCAACTAAACCCAGTACTGGAGGAAAGGGACTTGGGTGTTACGATACGGTCAGACATGAAATTCTCTGAGCATTGTAAACAGGTTGCAAGGAAGACCCATGGTGTCCTATCGAACTTCCGCAAGTAGAGATAGGGACGTGATAATCCCATTATATAAGGCTTTTGTTAGACCACACTTGGAATACTGTGTTCAAGTATGAAGACCGCACCTAAAGAAAGACATCGAGCTTCTTGAAAGGGTGCAAAGATGAGTAACTCGCCTGGTGAGATCGGCAAAAGCACCCTTTCCTCCTTATGAAAAAAGACTTCATTGGAAACTAGACACCTTAGAGGAGATTTGATTGAGGTGTTTAAGGCTGTGAGAGGCATCAGTAAAATGAATGAGGATGAAATTTTCAAGGTTATAAATGATGCTAGAACTAGGGGACATAAATTCAAGTTGGGGGGGGATGTTTAGATTGGACTGCAGGAAGTTTTATTTTATTTTAGCTATAAATCACTGGAATAAGTTGCCTACATGGGTGGTTAGAGGCTGACAGTTTGGGGAAATTTAAAGGTCATCTGGATAGTACCTTTGGGTCAGGGAAGCACATAGGATGATAGGTTTAATTTCCTTTTCTTTTACTAATTATTATTATTTATTTATTTTATTTTTTTTTTATCATTGTTTTATTCGGTTTTTTTTTTTTTTGGTCGGTGCAGCCTAAGCCATAGGCTTTCTTGCACCATGTGGCCATTGCCATTACTAATACTAATATAAAGGAAAATGTAACTGTTTAACTGATCTCTTTGGAAGCTTTCGTTGACTCTTTTCAAAAACTTTTAGAATTTCATAATGAGTGTATTCTATCAGGTGTAGTGATTACTTTAAAAAAATAACTTTTTTTTCCAGCTCCTTCACGTTGTGTTCTTTTTATTGCACAAGTCTGTGAACTTTATTGCCACACCTTGTATATAAACTATGAAAAATATAGGAATGAAAGAGTAGCATACAAGATATATGAGAACTGAGTGAAAAAAAATATGGGAAAACACAATGAGACAAGCTGAAACAGTAATTTTGCTGGAAGTATGTTTAAAAAATAATAGTATACCAAAGAAATGAAACATAAAGATATGTAGTAAGGGAACAAAAGTGTAGTAGCTGTGAAAGTTAGTTAAATATAGAAAACCCAGAAGAAGAGGCAAAAACTGAGAACAGTTTAGAATCAAATAATAAAGAATAAAGCTGCTGAAAACACTAGCTTAAAATAAAATAGTCTGAAATATCACAACTTTCAATGGAGTTTCAACTTTCACATTGAGTGCTACTGGAATCCTAATAAGTAGAAACAGAAATGGCAAAGAAATTAAATTGATTAATAAAGTGAAATAAAAATAAATGCTCAATGAGACTAAAATTAAATTAAATTACAAATTTTGTTGGTTACAGAGATATTGAGATCACCAGAACCATCTGAGGTCTAAACTGTGAAATATCACATATAAAGCAAACAGAAAAAAGGAAGATGACAATTAAGAAATATCAGCCATGAATCCCAAACACTTCAGATTGCTGCTGAGATATCATGACAAACAGCATTCCATTAATAATTTTTTTTTTTTTTTTTTTTTTTTTTTTTTAATGAAAACTCCAAACACAGAGTATTAGAACTTCTAGCACTTAGTACCATGCATGGGTTGGCATTACACTTAAATTTCGGCAGATTATAATTTTCAGGAAATACATGTGAAGGAAGATTGTTCTAGAGAGCAGAATCTGAAGGAATGAATGAGGAAAAAGAAAAGTTGGGTCTGTGAGTTTGAAGTTGGACAGTAAAAGGTTGCTGATTGGTTGTGGAATATGTTCAGAATGATTTGAAGAAGAAGAACACCGCCCCATAGAAGTGTCTATAGAAAAGACATGCAGCAGAAACAATTATAGAACAGAACAGAAACAGTATTATAGAAGCGGCAGTTCAGAAGAACAGTGCCTATGGAAATATCCATAGAAAAGGCATGCAGCAGAAGCAGAGCATCTATGAGACAGAGAGTGGAGTGACTGTGTAAGAGATATCATCAATTAACCTAACAGCCTATTTTGAAGAGTCTAGAAGCCTGAGAGAGGTATGGGAACAATGTTTCATGGTATGGTGGATTTTAGATTTGTACAGAGTGAGTATTTGTTTAAAATAAAAGTAATGCCAAGTGTGGAAGAGAAAACCCAGTTTTTTAGATGCAGAGAAAGCAGTATTTGTGATGTTCTTATGCCAAGAGAGATTATAAGTCAGGATAATCCCTAATACAGATATCTGATCTTATCTAGAAATTGGAGTGGCATTGAAGATAAGCATAGGAACAGAAGGATCCCTTTTGCGAGATATAAGACAGGACTGAGTTTTAGAAGTTATGAAATTAATTAAGTTATCTAAGCCCCACTGGGGAATTACTTGGAGATCAACATTTAAGGAATTTGTAGTGGATATTCGAGAAGTTGAAGTTGTTTTTGCAAGGCAAGGTTTCTTAGATAAAGGTGGAATGCAGTGTGCTGTTGTCAGCAAAACTATGGTTAGGATATCTAGTCAGAGGAACAAGGTCAATAATATATACAACAAGAGAAGAGTAAGAGAAAAACCTGAACCTTAGGGAATGCCAGCATTAGTGGAGAAGTTAGAAGATAGTGCCATCTACAGGATGCATTGAGCAGTCAGAAAGAAAACTGAATACCCAATTACATAAAATGGAAGTATATTCAAAAGACTTTCATGCCAAACACAATCAAAAGCCTTTTAAATATCGAGAGAAACTGTTTGAGTTTCACCAAATTTTTCCATCGAATTTGCCCATAGATGGGTAACTTAAGCTAGTGCATCACCAACGGAGTGACACTGACAAAATCCATACTGTGATTATTAATCAGACGGAAGGTTTCTAAATAGTTGGAGTTAGTAGTTAATGGATTTCTCCATTACTTCAGAAAGAGTAAAGACAAATCTCTAAAAAGGGGTTTGTCTTCCTCTTTAGGAAATGTCTGGATATGAGCAAATTCCCAAGCAGAAGGAAAAACACTATTAGAAAAAGAAAATGTAAAAAAAAAGGCAACACAGAACAGGAATAAGCTGAGGAGCACAGGTTTTGAGAGCAAATGGAGAAATACCATCAGGACCTGGTGCTTTCTTGGCATCAAGATTGAAAATCTGACATTCTTTTGTTGGAAGACCACAGAAGTTATTGAATGAAATATACTGAGAATGGTAGGAGGTAGTTTACCAAAATTGTCAATACAAGAGTTAGAAGAAATGTAGGATGCCAGCATTCTACTGTCTGCTTTATCTTTAGCTGAGATGCCAATAGAACGATCGGGTTTTAAGAGGTTGGAGTAAAAATGGGCAAAAGTTTTGGCCAATAGATTTGACTACCATTTGGACAAGAAACAAGTTTTCTACTCAGTCTAATTTGACTGATGAATAATGCTCTACAATTGTTCCAAGCTTTGTTGTAGGCAGAAAAGGAACCCGTAGATTAGGATGCAAGTCAGTTGCAATATGCAACATTCTTATCTTGAACAGTGTTAGCATCCTACTATTTGCTTTATCTTTAGCTGAGATGCCAACAGAACAATCGGGTTTTAATAGAGATTGGAATACAGATGGGCAAAAGTTTTGACCAGTAGCTTTGTAAAGAGACCAGAATGACTACCATTTGGACAAGAAACAAGTTTTCTACTCTTAACCCTTTCAAAAGCTAATTTGACTGATGAATAACTGCTCTACAATTGTTGCAAGCTTCGGTGTAGGCAGAAAAGGAACCCGGAGATTAGGATGCAAGCCAGTTGCAATATGCAACATTCTTATCTTGAACAGCATTAGCACATTTATTGTAAAACCAAGGTTTAGATAAGGGATGAGATTTTAAGATGGAGTGTGGATTGAAAGATTTCATCTCTACATGTGCCAGAGCTATTTATTTCAATCGCTGCAGTAATTATACTGTCATGAAAGGAAGGAAGCCATAAATAAATATATATATGTTTATTTTACACAGGGTGATTCACTACCAGTGCGACAAACTTCCAGGAGGTGTAGGGGGCACAAAGACGAATCAGAATCACATAGCATTGCAGGGTCCGAAATGCCTTCGTCATGCGGGAGGTCGCGTGAACAAAGAAGCAAAGAAAAAGAACAGAAACGGCAACGCAACTCGTTAGTGTAACAGAAATCATTTTAATGACAAGTTTTACATTGGCAAAAAGCCATGCTACAGAAGGTGTTCGAAAGTTCAACCAGAAGCAGTCACACAGGCTTCACAACACCGCCGCATGGAATCCCTAACGTTTTGGAAGATTCCTGGTGTGTCTCGAATCTCCCTGGCAGCTACAGAGATGCGAGTGACGAGGTCTTCAACTGAATCAACGGGGGTCTCGTACACCAATGTCTTCATTTGACCCCAGCAGAAGAAGTCCAGGCATGATAGGTCCGGCGATCTAGCAGGCCAATGAACCGGACCACCACGACCTATCCAATGCTGTCCAAATGTAACGTTTAGGTGTTGGCGGACGTCATTGGTGTAATGTGGGGGAGCCCCATCATGCTGGAACCACATTGAGCGGCGCAACGACTGAGGAACATGTGCTTCTTCAGTAAGTTTGGGCAGGACTTGCTGTAGAAAGATCAAGTATGCCCTACCGTCCAGACGAGGGGGCAGAAGGTACGATCCAAGGTGGTCTCCAACAATGCCGGCCCAAACATTGACAGAGAAATGGCGTTGAGTTGCACGTGTTCGTGTACCATGGGGGTTCTCCAAAGTCCACAAATGGGCGTTATGTTGATTGAAGGTTCCCTCTTTTGTGAAACTTGCCTCATCTGTGAACAATACGGACGCAGCAAATGCACTGTCTGTCGCACTCTGTTGAAGAAACCAAGTAGCAAAAGTCCTCCGGAGTGGATAATCCACAGGCTCCAATTATTGGATGCGTTGCAGATGGTATGAACTCATTTGGTTTGTTGACAGTATCCTCCATACGGTGGATTGGGAAATACCCAATCGTTGGCCTATCGCTCGAGTACTCGTACTCAGATTGCCTTCTGCAAGACGTAGGACATTCTCCTCATTGTCTGGCATCCTCGTCGTTTGCTCTCGATTCATGGTACCTCTCGTGAAACAACCGGTTTCACATAACCTTCTGTGCACACGTGCAAAAATCATATGATGAGGAGCACACCTGTGCAGGAAACGTTCCTGGTACAAGTGCAGAGCGGCGTGCCCGTTACAGTCTGCAGCTCCATACACGAGGTGCATGTCGGCCAGTTCAATGTTTGAATACTCGTCCATCCTACTGCCTTGGGAACCGGTTTGCAAATGCTGACTTCCAGCGGGATCGCTGTTCACGCAACCTCCCGTTCAACGTCCTCTACCGCATGATGAAGGCATTTCAGACCCTGCAATGCTATGTGATTCCGATTCTCTTTGTGCCCCCTACACCTCCTGCAAGTTTGTCGCACTGGTAGTGAATCACCCTGTATATATATATTATATACCTATATATATATATATTATCATACTTTTGATTACTCTCAAAACATCTGATTGTTTCAACGCAGTGTTCAGACCTTTTCCTGTTTTTCTGCACTATGTTGTGACAATTACAGTACCATTAAAGATTTGGGTTCATAAACCTAAATTTTGAGACTGCTAAACAGTGCTTAATTTTCTGAATGTGGAGGTTGTAATAGCATTATGCGACTTCTTGTTCATTTTATGTTTCTTCTGCTACCTAAATAGTGTGTGTGTGTGTGTGTGTGTGTGTGTGTGTGTGTGTGTGTGTGTGTGTGTGTGTGTGTGTGTGTGTGTGTGTGTGAAATTTGTGTTTGTTCCTGGGCCAGTAATACTATTACAGGGATTTTAAATGGGTAAATCAGTATTTGCCCATAGCATATCAAATCAGTCAGAGGGTACACCTAGACACCATAATGTGATGCAGTTTACAATCAAAAGACTAACTGGCTGGGAGGTAAACTATATAGTTACAATGTCCAGGTAAGTTGGAAGAGCACAGTGAAAAAAGAGCATCTGTACCCTGTATGCATGAAAGATGTTTTATTTTATGTGAAAACATTCTTGGGGAAACGTTCACTTGAGATTGTATTTCCAACATTTTTTACAATTTGATAGACAGTTAAAGAAAATCAAAGCCGTTTAAATTTTTACAATTTGAACAGCTAGAACCGAAGTTACGAACGATGTAACATTTTATGCTCAAGCGCACTACTTACTCTACTGAATCAGTGTTAGTGAGTGAGTTAGCATCATCATCTAGGAAGTGACGTCATTTCTGTCTCGCATTTTCATAACCAGTCGGTTTTATTTCAGTCCGAAAAATTTAGTAGGTACTGCCAAAGATGTTTTCACATCAAAAAGTCTGCTGCCTAGATGAGCATAATCTTGATGTTTCTCTATTTTTAGATGATTAAAAATTTCAAATCATGAATTTAATTAAAATGTGAACCAGTATAACATATATGAATTAAAAATTTTGCACAGGGTGCCAAAATTTATAATTAACCATACTGAACTAATGCTTGAATGAAGTCTGCAATTGTATTGATTTTTATGGACTGTTGTAATTTTCTCATATGCCTTGCACTGTTAAAATTATATTGCTAATGTAATTAATTATCATTATTTTTTGGGAAGTAAAACAGATTATATGTATTTAAATGTCTGATTCATGATGTTGATATATATATAATTTATTACAGGATGCCCACAATTGTATTATTAATTTCGATAAGAATACATCGTTCTTTGCAGTATATGATGGCCATGGAGGTAAGTTTAATTACAGTTTCCGTATACATAGCATATACTGTATATATAGGGTATATCTAAAAGTTGTGCACAATGGGAAAATTACATTAAAACCTTCAAATTGTTTCACTAAACTTGACTTATCTAATTTCTCTGGGTGTTCCAGGTTAGTAGTAGTAGTGGCATGTGATGCAAGAAAACAAGTGTATGAGCTTATGCAGCATCAGCCAAAAAAAAAAAAAAAACCACACCATTCCCTCCAAATGCCTGTCCAGTTCCTCCTTAAATTTATTCAACCTATCAACTTCCACGACAGATGGAAGTTTGTTCCAGCAATTAACCACCCGCTGGCTAAAGGCAAATTTCCGCACATCTATTCTACCTCTGTTCTTTCTTAATTTGAATTTATGCCCCCTTAGGTTTGTAATCTGAACAAGTGGAAGGACCATCAGAATTCAGCGTGCTCAACCCATTCAAGGCCTTATATACACCTCAATCAGATCACCGCGCAGGTGCCTAGTCTCCAGCCACTGCAATTTGCAGAACTTAAGCCTCTCTCGGTAAGAGGATCCCTTCATTTCCCTCACCAATCTTGTTGCCCTTCTCTGTACACGCTCAAGTAAATCTACATCCTTCCTAAAATGAGGCCTCTAGACCTGTACGCATTACTCAAGGTATGGCCTGACCATTGCCTTATACAGAGGGACAATCATCTCCTTCTCCCTGCTAGCAAAATTCCTATATATCATTAACAAAACCCCATGACCTGCCCTGGCATATGTCTGCATTGCTCAGAAAACTTCATATCTGACTGCACAATTACTCCCAGGTCTTTTTCATTTTCTACCACCTTAAGTGTAGTACCACACAGTTGGTACGTTTCTCTGGGGTTACTTCTACCCCTATGCAGTACTTTGCATTTGTCAAGGTTAAACTTCAGTTGCCACTTCTTAGCCCATCTGCCCAAATTATCTAGATCCTGTTGCTGTAGCACACTGCCATTATGGCTAAGGGTTTGCGTAGTTGCTTTGCCGTCTCCTTTAATATAACTGGATAGATCCCATCCACCCCAGGTGCCTTTCTTATGTTTAACTTCAACAATTTCTCCTCCACTTTGCTCTCAGTTATTACAAAATCATTAAGTATCCTGCTACAATTTGATAACCTTCTGCCATTTTGAAACCTTAATAATTCCTCATGTGTGAATGTAGATGCAAAATACTCACTCAGTTTGTTTGCTATCTGAGCAGGATCATCAACAGTCGAACCATCGATGTCAAGTGGACCAATCAGATTCATCCCCTTCCTTTTAGAGTTTGTATTTGTGGACTGATACCCTAATTGACAATATCTCTCTCTTTCTTTCCCCCTCATTTCCTTTCTGTACACTATTGATAGTATCTAATTGGTGTGATAGAATATAATGGTGTGTAATTTTGGTGTTGATGATAGAATTAACTTTGAATTCAACAGTATTTATCCAGGTGATTTTGTAATTTAATTTGCATTCCTCCAATCCATTCTTTTATAGTGAATATATTTCATTTGACAGCAAAATTAAAACCATGGCCAGGAACTTAAAGCTACTGCAGTTGACATTACCAAGAAAAATATTATAACACGTTGGAAAATGAAAGATTAATTACAAATAATGGGGTTATTAGACTATTACTGTGGTTGTTCATGTTCAATTTCCTCTCTTGCATTGTTGAAATAAAGAAGTTTAGTATTCTGTTCAGTTAATCATTTCTTATGATACCAAAGCATTAACTATAAATAAGATTTAGCTTTAGCTATAAATTATGTTGATGCAACGTTCGGGTTACTGATGATATTAGTTTATTTGAAAGGGCAGGCCACTGATGGCCAGTGTTTCACCTAGCACATGTTATTAAAGTGGTATTGATCAGTTCAATGCTTTTCTTATAAGGCAAAGAGTTTAACTCTTTTACACAGTACTCTCCATCCACTGGGATTTTTGTTGGATGTGCATTATGCCTTGACATTATTGTTAGGATGAAATTATTATCTTGTCACTAGTAGAATGATATCCAAAAAATAAGATTGCTTTGTTGTGAGGCATTGAAATTGGTTAATGGTTTGTATAATCACTATATATTTCTTGAATAAGTTGGATGACATTGGAATGGAAATATGTCAGAATTACTTGGAGTGACACGTTATAAATATGTTTACTAGACACTTGTCTATGAACTGATTTTATTGTTCTTTGAATGGTTGGCTTCATAATCAGAATCTCCCTTCCCCCTTGAGCTCCCGCCCTTTTGCCCCTTTTGACGTTTGTCTGCGAGAACCCTCAGTCAAGACTTATATGTTTCGATTCCTCTTCGTAAGAGCTTTCGAGTAATAATAATTTTGTGTGTGTAGATTTAGCGGAGTTTGAGTTAGGTTAGAATTTAATTTTTTAACTTTAGCCATGGAGAGCTGGACATTCCAGTAACGGCTTATTCCACTCCCCCACCCATCCCATCTATTGCCTCCAGCTATGGCCAGCAAAGGTCAAACAACCACAGCAACGGAACCTACAGCTACTGCCAGCAGTGACCCAAGACACCGGAAGCCACACCCTCCGACAACAGGTGAATACCTCAAGGTCCAAAAGGTCAGTAACTGTTACCACTTATGCTAATGCCGTATCTAATGGATTATGCCTGACACCAGCAAAAACCCCTCTCTCGCGACCAACAATAGTACATACACTGTCGAACAACGCTCTTATAAATGAAGCAACCGCTATTACTTCCCAGGAAAATGGAATAGTAATCTTTACTACCAAGGAAGACACCCCCTTAGAGCAGTACCTTACGGCGATCGCGAAGAAGGTACCACCGAAAAATATTACCCACGCATCCCGTGTGGCGGGAACTGTGCAGGTGTATTTCAACCACCCCTCATGGGTGCAAATTATCCTGCAAAATGGAATAGACATCGGTCTTCATCACCTGGAAGTGGCGCCAATTGCCTTAGCACCAACAAAAGTTACAATTTCAAACGTCCCACCTGAAATCCCTCATCAATTTCTGAGAGGAATTTTATCCAAATACGGATCAGTTACCGGGAAAATACGCACACTCTCTGCAGCAACCACAAAACCGGAATTTTCGCATATAAAAAGCTTCCGCAGACAAGCACTTATGCACTTCGCCAACAATGACACAGCAAACATCCCAAAACTCATCAACACTGATCTAAACGGAATAATTTACACCTTCTATACCTCCATTTCCTCACAATGTTTCTTCCGCTACGAAGAGGGTCACATCAGGAAAAACTGCCCGCATATCTCTAACTCTTCTGAAAGTAATACCGAAATTCAGGCGGCACCAACCTGAGTCCGGCCAGATGCACAAAGCGAGCTGACTGTTGGAGATAATGGGGATGCTGAAGAAACTGTCAAACAGTCTGAGATGATTCCCACAACAAACTCTTCAGAAAAAGAAAATTCAAAGACCACAGAAGACCAGGACGCAATCTCTTCAGGAGACTGACCAACCGAAACAAGAGTTTTATCTCGGAATCAACCCCCAAGGCAGACCATGTCCAAAGTCACAAAACAGAAGAACACAACGCACATGGCGGCAGGAAAAGAGTAAACCGCTAACAGAAACAACAGGGGCGACGAAAATAAATAGAACACCACAGAAGACAAATGGTCAGATCTCAAATAAGTCTGTCATACCACCAAGTATGGAAATAAATAAACAGCTACAAACCACTCACGATCCAAATGAAGAAGAACCTGAATTTTTGGGCACTGAAGAAGAGAACAACTGTGATTCTCACGATTCAAGTGCTTCAGAGGAGGAGGAAAGCGATATTTCCCTACACTAAAGCTTCTTTAACTGGAAAAAGTATGTTCCTTTCTACGGGAAGTACACGGCTCCCCACAGAAGCTGGTGACAGATCTGAAGTTCACCTCTAACATACCCGAGCTGATCTCACAACTTACAGATCTGCGTTCCAAACTAAAAGGAAAGAAGGACAGAGCAGATGTGAATAGATCCAAGCGCCTGTACTACTTGATTAACGGGCTCGAACAGCAATATCATCAATCAGGATGTTAACCGCCCCAAAACTTGCAAAACCCTTACTTTATTCCTGCAGATAATGCTGACTCTTAGCATGCTATCACTTAATGCAAGAGGATGCGCCTCTGCATTGCGCAATAAGCTGATCCTTCACCAGGTCCAACTACATCATGCTGACCTACTCTTCCTACAAGAAACAAATATTAAAACAGACACAAGGTCTTCCTTGAAATGGACAGATTGGCCATATATATTCCATCATTCTCCAACACAACAACATCATGGAGCAGGAGTGAGTGTCGGCCTTCATCAAAAGTCCGACTGCAAGCTTAATGTGATAGCAGAGATCGCTGGTTACGGAATTTACGCCCACCTGGATACACCCCAGAAGGAAACCCTGCACTTTTTTAACATCTACATGCCACAGCAGGACAGACTTGCTATTCAAATAACCAACTTCATACAAAGCCACCACATTCTTGCTGGTGACTTCAACTGCACTCCTGACCCAGAAATGGACAGACACGATGCACTGAGCACCACACAACATTAATCAACAACCTGCAGGCCTTGATAAACAACAATGAACTGGTCGACGTATTTAGACACCAGCACCCAGAAGAAAAGTCCTACACCTGGAGATCAGCAAATACAGTATCTGAAAGACTACCTTACCAAGCTCAACTGGACAGAAACTACATCCCAAAACACACCATCCCCCTGGTCAGAAGCATCACACATTTGCCATCTTATATCTCAGATCACTCCTTTATCAAATCACAGCTCTCCATCTCACCCAATCACTACAAAAGTGGAGGTGCTTGTTGGATGTTCAACAATAGCCTTCTTCAAGACAAGGAATACATCTCTAAGCTGCAAGACCTGATATCCAACCTTGCCCAATCCAAAGACAGATTGGAGCCCATGAACACATGGTGGCCTAGATTTAAAAGTAAACTGAAATCATTCTTGCAAACCTACAGCCACCAGAAAAGTCAACAAAAGCGTAATAACCTCTATTAACTTGAGCAAAGGCTGAAAAATCTCCCATCTGATAGTTAGACCTATCAGTCAACACTACAAGCCATACAAACCCACTTAGAACACTCTGCAAAAGGCGCCCTACTCAGATCAAGATACACCCGCATAAATCTATCTGATGCCCCGACCAAATACTTTTTCTCATTATAAAGCAGACATCAGAAATCAACCACCATCACTGCCATTCAGCTGCAAAATGGAAACATCACTGAAGACCCAGAGGGAATCTCTGAAGTAACAAGATTTTATAGAGAAATTTACAGTTCTCAAGAAACCTCTAACGAGGCAACGGAGAAAATCCTTTCAGGACTTAAAAAAATCTCCCATACGGCCCAATACATTATGGAGAAACAAATCACCCTACAAGAACTAACAGCAGCATGCAAAGTCCTTTCCAAAAATAAATCACCAGGTCTAGACGGACTGACTTTTGAATTCTTTCAAACGTTTTGGGATCAACTCGGAGTGCTACTCTTTCGAATGCTTGAAGAAGCTCAGTCCCATGGACTACCAGCTTCGGTCACCACCTCTGTCGCTCGACTGATTCCCAGGAAAGGGGATTGCACCAATTTAAAAAAACTGGCGCCCGATTTCCTTAATGAATACGGACTGTAAAATCATTTCCAAAGCCATCGCCAATAGATTAAAAGCCACTCTCCCTGATATCATTGATCACCAACAAACATACTCTGGAAGATCGATTCGCGACTATCTACATCTGATCCGAGACCTCCTCTCCACTGCAAACAGCCAAAGAGAATTCTGAGCACTAATTAGCCTTGACCAGAAAAAAAGCATTCGACAGCGTTGAACACAGCTACCTATTTCAAACCTTGAAAGCCTTTGGATGTGGACCCTACATCATCAGAACAATCCATCAGCTATACAAGGAAGCCAAATTCTGCCTGAAACTGAACAACCAGCTCACCTGCCACTTTCCGTATTCCAGAGGGATAAAACAAGGCTGCTCACTCTCTGGACAACTCTACGCAATTGCCATAGAACCATTCCTTAATAAAATTGCCACCAGTATACAATCCCGACGAACGCTGCTGCCAGAACCCCACCTAAATATAACCTACTCAGCATACGCAGATGACATCACAATTGCAATACGCCACGAGAGCGAATTTGAAGTCATTCAAATGGCTCATGATGCTCAAGCATCAGGCACAAAACTCAACCACTGTAAGACCAGCGGCCTATGGGCTGGCAACTGGAAAACTAGAATCGACTCCCCCATTCAATGCACATGGTCCAGCGAGGGACAAAAATACCTAGGTGTGTACCTCGGCAATACCCTCCTTTTCTCCCAGAAGAACTGGCCCGAATAGCTGAATCGTTTCAACAAATTACTCGGGAAATGGAGAAGCGTGTGCACCACATCTTCGCTGAGAGGGAGAGTGCTTGTGGTCAATCATATGGCACCAAGCGTTCTCTGGCACACCTTCAGAATTCTCACTCCACCTGTTGACTTCCTCCACCAAATCCAGGCATCTGTCCGAAGCTTCCTTTGGAACAAAACCAACTGGATGTCCTGCTCCAAACTTACCCAGCCACTTGCTCACGGGGATCAAGGGTTGGTCTCTCTTGACGACAAAATCACAGCATTCCGGATCACCTTTCTTCTTAAGACGCTGCAAACAAAATGCCCACATTCCAACACTACGGATAAACTACTAGCAACAGCCACTAGAGGACTATCTCTTTCAACAATATTGAGAATGGATATGGCACCAGCGCCACTCAAGCTACCGCCATTTTATAAAGATGCACTATACTGCTGGAAAAAGCTAAACCTTCACCAAAATCTTGAGAGAACATCCCTTCCCGGAATACTTTCAGAACCGCTCTTCTACAATAAAAGAATAATAGACCCTGCAAATGATGATATTCTCTTCTTTCCTATGTGGAACTGGGCAGGAATAAGAACCATAGGCGACCTCCTGACACCAAGCCTTGAATGGAAAGGATCAGAAGATTTGCCCATTAAAACCATAAATGCAAAGCAGCAACACAGACATCTAAAATCAGCAATCACACAAGCTCTTCCAGACATCACTACAACTAAAGGGATTGGAATTGTCACTGGATCCTCGCCTACACCAACCTTCGTCATCACATCACCAGAAGACACGGTACCTCTGTCTCCTGCATCCTCCAAAAAAGTCTATCAGCGAATCGTTTCTCGCCATACAACCACGATTTTCCCGCCATCCACCTGCCAAGCTGACCCTGCACCCCTCTCCACTCACCACAAGCCACCATCTAACTTTCAGTGGAACCTTCCGTACAGGACGAAATGTTCCAAATCGGATGCAGACATCCAGTGGAGACTGTGGCACAACATCCTTCCCACCCCCGTCAAGCTATAAATTTTCGGGTTACGCTCCTCAAACTACTGCCTCTTCTGCGCCACTCCAGGTACCCTTGAACACACATACCTGGCATGCCCTGTGAACAAGGAACTCGTCAAATACCCTTTGGATGCAGCAAAGCTTGCCTGCAACCACGCCCACACTCCGAAGGACTACTTGTACCTGCTTCACTCTGAGCAGACAGCACACACTACCTGCAACTTCCTATTCATTGTGGCCAAGGCCGTCATTTACAACTTCTACTTGAAGCACACAAGAAGCAGTGATGAAGTGCCTGCTGTCAACACATCGGCGCAACATCTGAAGTGGGGCCTACGGAGGAAGTTGCAGAGCAAACTGCTACTCGAATTCCACTGCAAAAGATCAGAAACTGTGGATCATCTTAACAGCGAATGGAACAGTGGCAGTCACCTGTTCACCATCACTGAACAGTCCATCAACGTGTGACACTTAATATGAGAATGATCCATTGCCAAGAAACTGTTTTCTTAATTCCTGAAATTGAAATGTTGAAACATTTGATTTCATTCTAAAAAGTTTTCTTTATCTTTCCTTTTTTGCTTTTGTATATAGAATGTAAATAGTTGTTGTTGAAAATGTATCTACTGTTCACGTTTTAATTAAAAAAAAAAAATGAATAATAATAATAATATCTATCTAAAAAAATAAAAAAAAAATATCTGTCTATCTTGAATGCCAGGATTTTTCCACTGCAACGTTCTTTTAATGGTTGGCTTCACAATCAGAACCTGCCCCCCCCCTCTCTCTATCACTATCTATGTTGAAACACTGTGACACCATTTGAACCATCAACTTTTTTCTTGAATGCCAGGAAATCTTGACCCAACACTCATATCAAACTGATCTGGTTAATGTAATATAAAATCTTTACGTATTAAAATCATGTATATCAGAAACCTACTAATACAGAGAAATTTTTACCTTATTCGAGCTACCACCCTGTTACGTATAAAAGGAATATCATTTTCAATCAATTTCACAATGCGTATAGATATAGTTCTACACAAGAAACTCTTAATGAAGAACTCGGAGAACTTACAACAAGATTTTTAAAAAGGGCATATACATTAGGTATAATAGGGTCATTCAACAACAGGTGAAACTAAAATCTGAATCAGTTCCGGTGATTAAAAACACCACACATATATTTTATTAAAGTTCTTTATGTACAAAAATGGTATTGAGCAGTTTATTAACATTTTTAAAATTACAGAATTTGAAATAGTTGCACAACCGATAAGTAAACTTCAGACAATATTGGAGGCAAAGAAATCAACCTCAGTCTCTAACATGGAGCAAACCAATATTGTCTATAATATTGCTTGTGGGGAGTGCAACTCCTTTCACATCAGTTCTACCCAAAATTATCTTTCGATGCGTTTACAACAACACAAGGCATCTGTAAGGTGAAAAGGACAGCTGCATCTGAACTTTGCTTTCACGCCATTCAGGAGAACCACATTTTTCTGTTTAATGAAGCTAAAGTATTAAACAGAAAGAATAAATAAAACCGTTCATAGCTGATACACTTGAAATGAAATTGAACTGTTAATGTATAAATGTACAGAGACCATATACTATTTTGGACTTGTGGACCTTCACGTGCATGTGTGAATAGCATGATTCACATTGGCTAATGGTAATATCTCGTCACGATGCACCTATTTTATTTTAAAGTATAAGAGAGTGGATAGTTTTAACTCTTTACTTCTTGTGAGCACGGTTTAAAACCGAAATACCTGGTCATGTATTAAGAAGTTTAAACCTGGTAACCCAAAGGTCATGGGTTCGATTCCCGCCTCGGGCTTGGATCAAAGTACTGCAAAAACCTTGGGAGGTGCATTATGGCCACAGAAGCCTATGCGCCAACAACTACCAAAAAAAAAAAAAAAAAAAGTAACAGAAAAGCCCAATAAACCGGAAAGCGCAAATTGTTTTTATTGTTTTATGGTCGTGACCTCCAGAAAAATATCATAAAGACATTTAAAATTGATTGTTATAATGGAACATATGATAACAATGAAAGTGTAGTGCATTTTAAAGATTTGAATTGGTAACTAATACAATCTACAAACCACGCTCACGACCTTTTGTATGGCCTTAAGGTCATGCCGGTGACCTTAAAAATTACATTATAGAGAGATAAATAGCTTAGTTATACAGCAAAAATTTCAACTTCCGAGATCTTGAAACCAATTACCAAAAAACAATGTGTTATTTGGTTCACATTATGATATTTTAATGATACAATGGTGTCTCTGGAACTGATTAATATCGTAAAGCAGGGTACACTGTATTGTATAGCTGTGGTTTAGAATGGGGTATTTATGAATGTTTAACATTCATTTTTTGCAATTAATGTTCATATTTTCGATTTCGTTGACAGTTGGGGGGGAAAAAATTTGTAAACCAGGGAACTCATAAAGCAAAAACTCGTAAAGCAAGAACTGTTTAACATAAAATAAGAAAATAAATATTAAGCTATCATTAGAGGCAGCAAAATGCACATCCTCCACATGAAGCCCAGATTCCATGACCATTATTGGCCTCGTGGTCCTCTGTCGATATGGGGCATAATGGTCAGTCAATTATTTTCACATTTTGTTTTTCTCTTAGTAGTTCTTTTAACCCCCTTTTTTGGTGATATTTCACGTTTTTCGGAACTGGTACCTTCGAGGGGGGGGTACCGCTAAATTATATTATAATTGGCATTATTTTAAATTTTACAACGGTTTTATTAATTGTGTTTAAAGTGCTAAATTATATAGGGGACTATCGGCTACTGTTTATGTATTATTACCTTTACTTTCCTCTCCCTGTTGGTTTACTTTATTTTACGTTATTTTTATGTTAATTTTCGCTCTACAGTTTTTGCCATACTACTGGCTTATGTTTTATTTTATTTTGTTTTATTTTGAATTATCTGATATATATATATTTATAATTACAGTAAACCCCCGCTATTCGCGGGGGTTACGTTCCTGAGAAATTCTGCGAATACTGAAAACGCGAATACTGAGTTATGGCGCCCATGGTAATAAAAGGGTTCCGTTCCAAAGTATGAAATATATAACAAAAATTAGTCTAAAATTTTGTCTGTACGTATTATGTGTATTTACCTACATAATATGACTATGTACATAGACAAACGTAGAGAGTAAGTACATAAAAAAAAAAATAGCATAAGGCATCGAAATGAAAATAAGAAACAATTTATTAAATGTAATACTGTACATATTTATTAGACATTTTAAAGAAACCTTTCAAAAACATATCAAGAACATGGGTTGCTGGGCGAAAAATAACCATATCGATTTTTAAATCTTTCAAACCAGCCTTTGCTGGCTAAAAAACTTATCCCGCGAGTGCTATCACCAGTTTCACTAAAGTGTAGTGTTGATAAAGGTGTTTTGCCTTTTCACGAATGATAAGTGAACTTAACGGAATTTTATTTTGAGTTCGGTCTTCTATCCACAGATTTAAAGCCTTT